>NW_015172569.1:899463-928500 GCF_001447785.1 Gekko japonicus
GGCCACATAGTGGGGGGGAGGGGCTGTCTACCTGCACCCTGGTGGTGAGCATTGCTGTTTCTCCGGCTCGGCTTCTTCCTTGCAAGGTCTTCTTATGAGGTCTTCCCAGTGGTCTTCGGGTCGGCGCTTCCATCTGGTGTCAGAGATGGATCGTGGTGGCTTCTTTTCGGCGGTCCATTCTTAGTGCACGGTTCCATGTCCGTTCCGGCTTCAGCTATGTCCACGTTTGGCTCCGCTGCGCCTGCGCTTCCACGTTGCCGTGCCTTCTGGTTCCGCCTCCGTCGTCATTCGACTCAGCCGCTCGATGTTATACTGACCACCAGGAAGCCCATACCCCACCGACATGACGCAGCTTTCCAGAAGCGTGACAGTGACAACAACCAATAGACCTGCTTGCATTTTTAATCCTTTGCACGGGGGCCCTTTAAACATAGCGCTGGCCATGGTGATTAAAGGAAACCTCCGTGTTCAGAGGCAGTAAACCTCTGAATAACAGTGCTAGCAGGCAATATCAGGGGATGGCTTCAGCCCCTTTACCCTGCTGTTGGTTCTCTAGGGCAACTGGTTGGCCACTGTGTGAGACAGGATGATGGGCTAGATGGACTGCTGGTGAAATCGCACATGAGCACACATGAAGTGGCCTTAGACTGAATCAGACTGTTGGTCCATCAGAGTTAATATTGCCTATTCAGAATGGCTCCAGGATCTTGGGTAGAGGTCTTTCACATCATCTGTTACTTGATCCTTTAAACTGGAGTGTCACGCTTCCAGCGCTCCGTCGCGGATCTCCTATCTTTTAGCAGGAGGTGCAGGTCTCGGAAATGGAGGTATGTTACTTCTCAAACCTCAGAATTCTCGTCAGCCCCTCAATAGGGCAGGTCTGACCTTTTTATTAGCCCGAAAACTCCCGATCAGTGTTACTTCACAGCTGAATCGGTCTTTGTTTTCGTTCTAACCTGTTCCTCACCGGTTGAGAGTATTTTCCTCTTTATTCCCATTAACCTGTTTCCCTCCCGCTTAAAGCCATAGGACGCCTGTTTCTTCTCTTCTGGCATCTCTTCTATCGGGTCCAGTTTTCCTCCCTCTTCCTCTCCGGGTTGTTTGGTATCTTCTAGGTTCCTCCTCCTCCTCCTTGGTTCTCTTCTTTGTTTCCTTGCTCTTCCTATCTCCTTGATTCTTGTATTGGCCTTTACGCCAGGCTGGTCGTTGTCCATCTCTGTAGACACTGACCCTGTCAGTCGAGTCTGACATGGAGATACTGGGGGTTGAACCTGGGACTTTCTGCATGCCAAGCAGAGATGCTCCACTACTGAACCACAGCCCTCTCCACCAGGGCTCTTCTTTTGCTCTTAACCACATGGGAACAACCGGGGTAATGTTTAACCAGTTCAATAACATGGTGTGTGGGGGGTCAATCACATAGGCTGGCTCAGGGTGCCAATTTCTGTGGCCAAGATTGGCACTGTCAGCTCCCACCCATGTGGTCGGGTCATTTACAGATTACCCGAGCCACATGGGGAACAGCTGATGGAAAAGCAGATCAGGTGAACACTGAAAAGGCCCTTCCCCGATAGGTTAAATAGGAAAATATTCCCATTGACAAACATTCCTGTGTGAAATGTTATCTTTTGGTGATAGAAAAGCCCATAAGCCTAGTGTTTGAAGTCCAGTTTTGACAAGGTGATAGAGTGTGTTCAACACTTCATTGCCAATGTTCTCCACCCTGGTTTATGAATCCTGTAAGCCTTGTATTTGTTAACTAAACAAACCCCATGGCATAAACAGATAAGTCACAAAGTAAATGTCTTACTGTTGAGTAACTGAGGAAGTATTTTTATGGCATTGTAAAAACTGGAGTTTGTTAGGTGAAGTGAGGTAAGGAAAGTGCATGTGCATGGAATATATACGATTTACTCTTTCACATTGCCTATTGCCTAGTCCTTTTAACTGGAGATGCCGGGGATTGAACCCGGGACCTTCTGCGCACAGAGCAGATGCTCTTCCACTGAGCCACCACTCCTCCCCCCTTCTGATTTTCCATGATGGATGGTTAAGTACAAAAACCTGTTGTAAAATCCAGAGAGCTTTGTAACAGGTGTGACATGGGGTGTGAGTTGGTTTTTCAGCTTCTAAAAAAATGGGAAAGTCTTGTCAAACGAAAATTGTCCGAAAGGGACCACCCTGGTTTCTGGAGGGAGAGGGGGGCAAACACTGGGAAGACCCAAAGGGCTTCTAGGCGACTCCCGCAGGAAAGAGTTGATGGGACTTGGGCTTCATCCAGCTGAGCTCTTCTTAAGTCACCTGCCCCCTCTCCAGTGTTCCCTCTAAGCTGTGGAGTCTTGTGAGTAAAAATTCTACTTTGTGAGCTACTGGCATTAAAGTTGTGAGTGAGTGATTTGGCTACTGCATAAATTAGTTTGCTCTGGAGCCCTCCTTCCTGAGCTGAGACAAAAATGTGTGAGCCAGAGGCTAAAAAACTGTGAGCCAGCTCACACTAACTCAGCTTAGAGGGAACACTGCCCCTCTCCCAAGAATATCAAGTCCTCTGGAGAACAAAAGGACTGGGAAAGAACCCTTGAATGGAAAGAAGGAGCCACTGCTGAGCTCAGCCCCAGAAGTAGTTTCTGAGACACCCGATCTCAGGGCCAGAAGGCCTCCCCCTTCCTTCTAATGCGCCCTCTGGTCATGAACTATTTTGAAGGACCTTTAGGGATGATTCTTTGAGTCAGCTTTGGCTGTTGAGCCCCAGTGTCCTGTGTGCTATGTTTCCTCGTTAAGGAGCATGTTGAAATCCACACTGGTCCTACCGATTTGGGAGCCGAAAGGAAAGGCTGACACAGACCTCCAAAGAAGGTGTGAAACAATAGAAATGCCCAGCATGTTTTGAGAAATACACTTTTGTTTTTGATAATCAGAATTCAGAAGAGAGTGTTTTGCGGAACGAGGAGACTGTTTAGAGCAATTGCCCTTGAAAAACGGCCGCTGGTGGCCTGTAGCCGTAACAACCAGCCGGGTGCTTTCAGTCTGCGGGAAAGCACGGAATTTAAAAAATGCTTAATGCGTTTTGGCCGTGGCTGTACTCAGGTGAGCAGTGATCTGTTGTAAGAACGAGTCTCAGACTGCCGCAGGCTCCTGTGTTCTGCTCTTCTTTCCCTTGCATACAACTTAAATACGGAAGATTTCCCACCTTCTTGACAGACCACAGTAAAAAAAAAACCCAACCAGTCAAAATGACAAATGTCGATTTGCTGTTTTTCCTGCAAACCGGGATTCCAGTCCTCTTGTTTGGAATCAGGAAGTCCTTGATACCCAAGCTGTGCTGGAAGGCTGGGAGAAGACACAGGTCAAAGAACTTCCACGGGAGGGATCCATGACTTGTTATATCTGAATAGAGAACAGTTGTCTAAATGCCCTGAGCATTTTTCTTCAGAGCTTTCCCAGCAGATTGAAAGTTATAGGGAAGGTGATTTCATACAACGGCCCAGCTAGCTTCCTTCCAGGAACCACAAACCAGAGCAGACATAACTACTGATCTTTTAACAGTGATTACGAGACTGGGAGGAGGCTCAGTCACTCCTCCCCTCCCCGGTGAGGCAGAGCAAGAGTCTTACCCAAGGGGACCCATTGATAATGGCTGTGGGGATTTGAAATAGTCCTTCAAGTATGAGGGTCCCATACCATGAAGGGCTTTCAAGTTTAGGACCAGCACCGTGAACTGAACGTGGAGACAAAGAGGCAATGGAGACACTTCAGAAGAATATGTGCCGCATGTACACAATGGCTTCTCCCAGTCAATAGTCTGGGCTGCCGCATTTTGGTCCAGTTGCAGGTTTCACATTGTCTTCAAGGGCAACCCCTAGGGAGAGTGTGATACAGTAGTCCAGTCCAGATTACCATGAGGTGGAGCAGCATGGCCGGTTTGATTGACTCCTAGAAGAGAAGATCATTTCCATGTCTGATGTAATTAAAGGCACAAAAGTGCTCTTGGCTACTAGATTAACAAGAGTTCTACGGAACAAGAGTTACACTGTTCTAAACCCATCGATTTCAGTGGGTTATGAAAGGAGTAAATATATTTAGGGTCGCGCAGTAACTTGCTTTTCCAGCTGGAAGGCTGGGTTCAGCAAGGCTCCTGAACTCCTCACTCAGTCTGTCAAAGAAAGAATGACCCTTCCAAAGTGGCAGGACTGTTCCTCTGAGAACATCAGCCTTACCGGACAGGACATCAGCCTTACCTCCCCCTCACATGGATTAATTTTCAGTTTGTTCCCCTTCAGCTGTAGCATCCAGGCACCAGCTCAGGAAAGAGACCACAGCTTAACAAGAGGCCTCTTGAAGGAAATACAGAGACTATTGTCATCAGCATATTGATGATGCTCAGCTCCATGCACATAGAATCATAGAGTTGGAAGGGGCCATACAGACCATCTACTCCAACCCCCTGCCCAATGCAGGACCAGCCTAAAGCATCTCTGCCAAATATTCGTCCAGCCTCTTCTTGAAAGCTGCCAGTGAAGGGGAGCTCGCCACCTCCCTAGGCAGCTGATTCCACCTTTGAACCACTCTGACCGTGAAAAAGTTTTTTCTAATATGTTATTTATTTATTTATTTCAGTTTATATCCCGCTCGAACCCCGAAGGGTCTCTGAGTGGTTTACATGCAATTCTAATTGCCTAGCTAGGGCCACATTTTTCAACGGGGGAGTGACTGCCTACCAGCACCCAGGCAGCTTCTTCTTGTTGGCTCTGTTTCAAGCGGGCTTCGGTGTAATTCCGGCGTTCTCCCTCCTGGCGCCTTCGGGACGGGTCTTGTTTTCAGCGGCTCCCTCTTGGCGGGTTCATCCTGGGGCGCGGCCACGCACCAGCCTCAGCACCGGATCATGTCCTACTGGCCCCGCCTGCGCCGCACCGCCACGTCACCGCGCCTCCACGACTTCTATCTCCGCCCAGATTCTGCCGCATACGTCACTGGGTCACCAGCTGCTCTGCTCCAGTCCGCTCTGCCGCCACTGCCACCACCGATGTTCTAGCTGCACACCCCACAAGGAGGAGGGTGCCCCCTGCCACCTAGGGGCAGGTACCCAATTTATCTACTCGCATTTTTCTTACTATGCTTTCGAACCACTGCGTGGGCGGGAATTTAATATCCAGCCAATACCTTTCTGCATGTAATTTAAACCCGTTGCTTCGGGTCCTATCCTCTGCTGCCAACTGGAACAGCTCCTTGCCCTCCTCCAAATGACAGCCTTTCAGATATTTAAAGAGAGCAATCATGTCCCCCCTCAATCTCCTCTTCTCCAAACTAAACATTCCCAGGGTCCATAGCTTTCCTCGTAGGGCTCAGTCTCCAGACCCCTGATCGTCCTCGTCGCTCTCTTCTGCACCCTCTCGATTTTTGTCGACATCCTTTTTGAAGTGAGGCCTCCAGAACTGCATGGGTGATAATACTGAATCCTGTAGAAATCCCATCAGGTACATTTCATACAGCCTATTCCAAATCTTCCACAGTGCCTCACCCAGGAAGAAGTACCCAACCCAGGGCTATTTTTGGGCAGGAACGCACAGGAACGGAGTTCCGGCTGGCTCCCAAGTTGGCCATGCCCAGCAGGAACTCATTAGCATAATAGGCCACACCCAACAGCAGAAATCCATTAGGATTGGCTTCATTAGGGGTGTGTGGCCTAACATGCAAAGGAGTTCCTGCTACAAAAAAGGCCCTGGGTTTTGACAACAAACAAGGTAAACAGAATAAGAAGCAAAAGGTGGGTGTGGCTGGATAACCACACTTCTGGTAACATGGGGGTGCGTCCTAATGTGCTAATGAGCTGTGCTGTCAGGGGTGTGGCCTAATATGCTAATGAGTTCCTGCTGGGCTTTTTCTACAAAAAGAGCCCTGACCCAACCCATTTATGTTGTCTAGCCCTCTACCCCTACTTTGGTCTCCCAGCCAAGTACTAACCAAGGTTGACCCTAGTTTGAGTCCAGTGGCACCTTTAAGACCAACAAAGTTTAATTCTGTGTATAAGCTTCCAAGTGCATGAAGCTTTCTGATGCAGGGTGCATGCACACGAAAGCTGATACCCAGAATTAAACTTTGTTGGCTTTAAAGGTGCCACTGGACTCAGACTTTGTTCTTTTGCTTCAGACCAATACAGCTGCCCACATGAATCTATCTCTGAGGTTGGCCGTGCTTAGCTTCCAAGACTGGAGGAGATTGGGCTAGCCTTGGCCATCCAGATCAACGTAGAGAGCCAGTGTGGTGTAGTGGTTAAGCGCAGCAGGCTCTAATCTGAAAACCAGGTTTGATTCCCCACTCTTTCACATGCAGCCAGCTGGGTGACCTTGGGTCAGTCACAGTTCTCTCAGAGTAGTTCTCTCAAGAGCAGTTCTCTCAGAGCTCTCTCAGCCCCACAGGGTGTCTGTTGTGGGGAGAGGAAGGGAAGGCGATTGTAAGCTGCTTTGAGATTCCTTTGAGTAGTGAAAGGCATGATATAAAAAAACAACTCTTCTTCTTCTTCCTAACCCTTTTTAATTCTCCCCCCTTCCTAGGGAAGGGAGAGGACACTGGAAGCAACTCCATTGGTTGCCCCAAGGAATCTAGTATTCCAGGCTTCCGTAAGAGCCTTCGCAGAATTGTTGCTTAGACTGCCAGAATCAATCAAATATTCTAGAATCCTAATGGATCTGTTAGTCTCTGAGGGCGGAAAGTCCCTCAACAGCCTGCTGCCCTTATAGCGAGGTGGTACTGTAAACCACCTGTGCCTCCAGGAGAAGATGGTCTGACCATGGCACAGGATGTGTATTCAGCTCCCTGATCTGACCAACCAGATTCCTGCCCAGTACAAAAAAAGGTAAAACCAGCATGTGACTCTTTCCTCGTATAGGCCTGAAAGAACCTGGGGGACAGCCCTGCATTAACCATGACAGCCAAGAAGCCCCACCAGCATGACCTTTTCAAGGCTGCTTTTACATGGATATGGAGATCTATCAGAACTATCTTTCTGGGCCTTTGCAACCCCAGGTTGGTGCTTGGTGGGACAGGCAGGCATCATACCGTCCAGATACCCATACTGTCTCTGGAAACCAACATTAAAAAGGTAAAGGTTCCCTTGCTCGAAAGCCAGTCGAGTCCGACTCGGGTTGCGGTGCTCATCTCTGTTTCAAAGCCGAAGAGCCAGCGCTGTCCGAAGACATTTCCGTGGTCATGTGGCCGGCATGACTAAACACCAAGGCGCATGGAACGCTGTTGCCTTCCCACCGAAGTGGTACCTATTTATCTACTTGCAATTTCTTGCTTTCGAACTGCTAGGTTGGCAGGAGCTGGAACTAGAGATGGGAGCTCACTCCGTCATGCGGCAACCCGGGTCTTGAACTGCTGAACTACCAACCTTCCACAACCTGCAGTTCAGCGTCTTAACCACTTGAGCCACCACATCTCCTAAACCAACATTAGGTATAAACAAACAAAATTCAAAGTAGGCAATAATTTGCAGCAGGGGATCTCCCATCCAAGTACTAACCAAGGTTGAACCTAGTTTGAGTCCAGATTCAGTCCCAAACCGTTTAGGGCCTTAAAAGTAACAACGAAGGAGAAGGGGGAGATTTATACCCCGCCCTTCACTCAGAGTCTCAGAGTGCCTTACAACCTCTTTCCCTTCCTCTCCCCACAACAGAGACCCTGTGAGGTAGGTGGGGCTGAGAGAACTACTCTCGAGAGAATAGCTCTGAGAGAACTTGTGACTGATCCAAGGTCACCCAGCTGGCTGCATGTGGAGGAGTGGGGAATCAAGCCTGGTTCTCCAGATTAGAGTCCGCCGCTCTTAACCCACTTCACTAAGCTGGCTCTCTTTGAGAAAGACTCATGGAGGATTAAAGTGTGGAATTCACTGCCAGAGGATGCAGCAATTGCCACGGGCACAAACATCTTTAAAAGAAGATTAGACAGGTTCATGTAGGATAGGTCCATCCATGGCTACCAGACCATGGTGACTAAAGGGAACCTTCATATTATTCGGAGGCAAAAAAACCTCTGCATACCAGTCCTAGAAGAAAAACATCAGGGGAAGGCCTGGGCCTCTATGCCCTGTTTATTGGCCCTCCAAGACAACTTTTGGCCACCAAATGAGAAGGGAGCACTCACTGGAGAAGACCCTGATCCTGGTAAAGATTGAAGGTCAGAGAAGAAGGGTACGGGAAAGGATGAGATGGCTAGACAGTGTTATCGAGGCAATGAACATGAAATTAAGCAAACTCCGGAGCACAACGGAAGACAGGAGGGCCTGGCGTGAGGTGGTCCATGGGGTCGCGAAGAGTCGGACTCGACTGTGCGACTGAACAACAACAAGACAACTGGTTGGTTGCTATGTGAAAAAGGATGCTGGACTAGATGGACCACTAGTCTGATCCAGCAGGGATCTTCTTATGTTCTTATGCACCATCCCCTCCTTGGGGGTTTATGCAGTGAATACCAGCTGGAGTTACCCAACTAGGTACGAGTCAAACATGCTAGGTCCACCCTGCCCACTTGAAAAAAATCACGTAGTTCTTATTCCTTGTAGACGCAGAAGCATAGATGGCGAGGGTTTCAGTGAAAGTCAGTTTACCCACATCGGGTGGCTGACCGGGCATGCTGCCTTTTGGCATGTGCTTTAAGAGTAACGTTTGTAAATCCTGAAGTTCAGTTTTTCATTATTATTTTAAAAAAATTAACCTGCAGCTCTCAGCCCACATGGATTCACTAGGAGGCTCACAGTTGTAAAATCATAAAAACACAATAAAATACCAACCACGTTTAAAGTATTGGCCCCAAACCCAGTTAAAAATCAGTAGTGTCAGCTGTATAGTTCTAAAAACACCCAAAGACAAAACAACTGAGGGGAGGAGGGAATCACTTCAAAGTGTGGGCAAAGAGAGGTTTTGACCTCATGCCATAACTATACAAAATAGGCACTTAGATGAGCATCCTACGGAATCACAGAGTTGGAAGGGGCCATACAGACCATCCAACCCCCTACCCAATGTAGGACCAGCCTAAAGCATCTCTGACAGATATTGGTCCAGCCTCTTCTTGCAAGCTGTCAGCGAAGGGGAGCTTACCACCACACTGGGCAACTGATCCCACCTTTGAACCACTCTGACCATGAAAATGTGTTTCCTACTATCCAGCCAGTACCTCCCCTCCCTTCATTTAAAGCTAACATTGTGAGTCCTCTCCTCTGCTGCCAACAGGAACAGCTCCCTGCCCTCCCCTGGGAAGGAGTTCTACAAAGTGTCACAATGGGAAAAGTCCTTTATAGCCACCCATCTTGCTCCCAGATATAGAGTACATGGAGGTCTTAACTCCTGGGCAGGAATAACTGGGAGAAAGGGGTCCCTTAGTTCTCCTGGTCCCTGACTGTTAATAAGTAACAGCCAGCATGTTGAACTGGACCTCGAAGCAGATAAGTAGCCATGGCTTTCAAAATTGGCAAAATGTAGCCTCTACAACCAGTTCCAGCCAATCGTCAGTCCGCTGCATTTTGAAACTGTTGGAACTTCTGTACCCTTTTCAAGGGCAGCCATATATAGAGTGCATTATTATGACCCAGTCTGGATACGATCATCTTGTGCATATCTTGGTCAAATCACGCTTTCTGAGTTTTGACACTGTTCCATTGCCAAGTCAGCCGATTTTCCTGGGTACTATCCTTCCATTTTCCTCTATGAAAGACGAATTGGGAGATATGCCAAGTCTGTCCGTGATACCTTTTCCCCCTGAGGACAAGCTCTTGCTTGGCTTACCGCATGTTTCTCAGGGATGACTTGTAAAATATTCACACACCCTGCAGCAGTATCTCACTTGCTCATCGCTGGCAAATCAGATGAAATACAGCTAGTAAATACAAAGATGTCTTTTTCTCTGTCTCCGATCTGAATACAGACGCTGATGCAGCCACTGTAGGGCAAGCAGGTCTTGTCTTGATGGGCTCTTGGAAGATTTGCTTTTTGTTGTCTTCTTGTGGAAGGTCTTGGACCTCAGTGGTAGAACATGGGATTTGCTTGCACAAAGCTCCATGTTCCAAGCTCCAGCGTCTCCAGTTAGAAGGATTTTCAGATAGTGGGCTGGGAAAAGACCTCCATGCCAAGCCTTGGAGAGCTTCTGTCAGTCAGAGAAGAACCTGAGCTGGGATATCCAGTGGCCTGACTCTTTACAAAGAAGCTCTCTGTGTGAGATAGATAGATAGATAGATAGATAGATAGATAGAGAGAGAGAGAGAGAGAGAGAGAGAGAGAGAGAGAGAGAGAGAGAGAGAGAGAGAGAGAGAAATAGAGAGAGAAATAGAGAGAGAAATAGAGAGAGAAATAGAGAGATTAGAGAGAGAGATAATGATGATGATGATGAAGATAGATAATGATGATGAAGATAGAGAGAGAGATGATGATGATGAAGATAGAGAGAGATGATGATGATGATGAAGATAGATAGATGATGATGTAGAAAGATAGATAGATAATGATGATGATGATGATGGTGAAGAGATATAGATAGATAATGATGATGATGATGATGAAGAGAGAGAGAGATACACACACACACACACATACAAGTGGGGCCCCTGCAAAACTCGCCGGGAAACCCCCCCCCCATTGCCATCTGGCATGACTCACCTTGGAGACCGGTTGCACTGGTGGTGGTACCTGGGAGTTGCCCCAAGCTTGGAGTGGCTCCCAGCACCTGCCACAGTTGCAGCAACTCCTATAGTTTGCTGGGCCCAGAGAGACTCCTGGTGTCTGATGCCAATGCAGCTGGGCCCAGAGTGGCTCCCAGTGTCCACCACCGCAGCCTGGCCCAGAGCTTCCAGGCTCCGCTATGTCTGGGCCGGTGGCGGTTGCCGGCTCTGCTATGGCTGCAGCCACGGGGGCTCTGTTGCCGCCATTGCTGCCAGGCTTCATGGGGAGCTGCGCTGCCACCACCACCACCACCTGGGCCCTCTCCAGTGTCCCAGTGGAATTTAAACCTCCCTCATGGATTTTTTTTTAAGTTTTCAGATTTTTCTGCAAACCTAAGGGATCCCCCAAGTTTGCAGAATAACCTGGCCTCGATTTAGATATCCGCAATAGTGGCTACACCTGGTTGGGAGATAGATTTACTGAATAGAGAAGATTTACTGAATAGAGAAGAACCAGTAGAGCACTGCGTTGGAACCTCTTGTATGGTTTTCTGTTGTGGCTGCAGATTCCGGGGTTTGCTTATGGTTTTCCAGGATGGTTATGTTGTATACAAGGACCTGTTTGTTTTCTTACTGTGCACAGCATGCAGTCCTTTTCAAAGCCCCTGATACACCAGGCTGAGCGTGCCCTCTGTGCTAAACGAGATTAAAATTGTGTGCCAAGGTAACCCAGGTTGTGCAACGAAAAACCCCTGTAAATCCTGCGCTTTGCATAAATTATGTCAATGCACATATTTCCTCTTTGTTTGCTGTATTTATTCCTGGCCTGCGGACACGCTATTAAGCAGCTTCTCTGACTTCTGAGACTCATGAGTTGCCCACACTTTGCAAGTTTGCTTCTACAACCGTAAGGGGTAGGAAGTTCCTTTTTAAAAACGAAGGTCAGTGCTGCTTAGGAAGCTGAATACCAAATGACCTCCTTTTTTTTGTAGGTATTCGGCCCTCCTGTGGAAGCGCAGCGTGTGTGCCATTTTCATTTTAAAATAATGGATGATTAAAATGATGATTGCATCAGCACTTACTTCTTTCCAAAAGCTTCTAGTTCCTGTTTTGTTGCATTGGGAGTCTGTGAATATTTGCTGGGCAAACTAGTATCCCATGGGAGGGGCTGTGGCTCAGTGGCAGAACATGTGTTTGGCATGCAGAAGACCCCAGGTTCAATCCCCGGCATCTCCACCTAAAAGGATCAGGTGGTGGGTGATATGAAAGACCTCTCTGCCTGAGGACCTGGAGACCCACTGTGTAGACAGTACTGGCATTGATAGCCAAGGCTGTGATTGTTTCTAAGGCAGATTCAGGTGTTTGCATTGCTGTATCTCCTTGCAGTGCTGGGATAATGGCCCTGCAACTCTTGCCATAGAAGAAGAGGAGGAGGAGGAGGAGATGGGTTTGGTGTAGTGGTTAAGTGCGCGGATTCTAATCTGGGAGGACCAGGTTTGATTTCAAGACCTACGGGGCAACCCACGCGCTCGCCCCCCCATTATTATCACTTTGTTCACTTATTAGTTTATCAGAAACTAGGCAGCAGTCATCCAAAAGTGTGGATTTTCAGGGTTTCCTCAGTTGTTTCCCCCCCCCCCCAAAAAAAAAGACTGACGACTAAAGGTGATCTAATGACAAAATCCAATCTGGTGCAGCAGTTAGACTGAGGGACTAAAACTAACTCAGCGTCTCAGAGCGGCTTACAATCTTCTTCCCTTCCTCTCCTCACAACCTGTGAGCAATGCTTCCTCTAAGCTGTGAGCAAAAATCCTACTTTGTGAGCTACTGGCATTAAAGTTGTGAGTGAGTGATTTGGCTACTACATAACTTAGTTTGCTCTGGAGCCGTCCTACCTGAGCTAAGACACAAATGTGTGCGTTGGAGGCTAAAAAACTGTGAGCTAGCTCACACTAACTCAGCTTAGAGGGAACATTGCCTGTGAGGTAGAGGGGGCTGAGAGAGCTCTTTGAAAACTGCTCATGAGAGAACAGCTCTTGAGAAAACAGCTCTGAGAGAACTTGTGACTTGCCCAAGGTCACCCAGCTGGCTGCATGTGGGGAATCAAACCCGGTTCTCCAGATTAGAGTCTGCCACCCTTAACATAGGCAGTAGCCCCCCTCCCCAGCACAGAACCCGAGGAATATCCCGTGATTGCTGATTAGCTGAGACCACCCCGATTGCCTCCTTTAGTTGTTTACCCCCAGCCTCTGCACATGGAAGCTGCATTAACTATGTTGGTTTATCCTCCATGAAATGTTGGTTTATCCTCCATGAATTTGTCTGATCCTTTTTGAAAAAAAAATAGCCAAGTTTGTAACCATCGCTTCCCTATCTGGTTGTAGTGAACTCTGTAAAGGAGCCAGGTAAAGAAGTACTTTCTCCTGCCAATTGGCTTCCTTGGGTGAAGATGCTGAGTTGCAGACTGGAAGGTCTGTAGTTCGGCAGTTCGAGACCTGTGTGCCGTGGGAAATTAACAGCGTTCCGTGCGCCTCAGTACTTAGTCATGCTGGCCACATGACCATGGAGAAGTCTTCAGACAGCGCTGCCTCTTCGGCTTGGAAACGGAGATGAGCACTGCCCCCTAGAGTTGGATTCGACTGGCTTTCGAGTAAGGGAAACCTTCACCTAAACTATTGGCATGCTTAGGTTTTGGCTCATGTTTGCCTTTTGGCAGATCACTAACTGGCATTAAGGATGGTTTGCAGAGTTGAACCAAGGGGAAATGCAGGCCCCTGCTGGTGGTCTGTTAATGGTGAATGCAACTAGCTTTCCATCAGCCATCAGTGGCCAGATCTCGGCCTAGGTTGGCTTTTCCACTTGGTTTCTCTGGCCATCCGATGGTTGTGGAAATAGGTCCCCAGTTGTCATTACACTTGGACACCAGTTACCTTGTTGGAACATCCTTGGTTCTTTTTTGCAGTTTATCTCATGTCTGTTGCTAATCAGGTCTCATAATGTGGCTGGTGCCCTCAGATAATACGGGTTCTTACCGCCCCGTAGAGTAAAGTCTGTCGATGACTGGAAAGGAAGGAAGGAGTCAGATGAGTAAAACTAGGCAGCCAGCTTTTCATACAGCAGTTACTGAATCGAGGGTACAGTAGACCAGGCCCATAGCTAGAGTGGGGCATCTCGGGGCCTGGCCCCCTGAATTACTGCCAAGGCCCCCAACTTCCATTTTTTAATTTTATTTGTGGTGCCCCCCTTGGGCGAGTGTGCGGGCTGCCCCCTGACTTATTTAAAGGCCCCCTGAATTTAAAAAATCCTACCTAGCGGCCTGCAGTAGACCCTCATTGTCATTTCCTAGTGCATCTTGTGTTGTCATTTCCCTTCTGTTTCTGTGATTCACCACCTCCTCCCCAACTCAGGGTGCCCATTACCACCTTTCCACCTTGTTTGTCTTTCATTCCCACAAGTCAGCATTGTGACCTGGGCAGGTTTCAGTCATGTTCTTCTATTTACTGTCACGAGAACCTGATGCTGGGCAGAGACTCGCGTTAAACATCAGTTCCAGGAACATCGAGTTTGCTCACTGTTTCTATCAAGCTCATCATCTCCAGCACGCTTGATCTTGGATACGGCTTGGCGAAACAAGTCCTCTTTTTTCCATTGATCCATCCATACCTAGAAAAAACATCTTCCCTGGCGATGAGGGACAATTTCACATCATTAACGAGGGTTTTGAAATCGGCAGCCCTCCGGGCCATAATCCTTCTTTATTGCTCAACGTGTTTGCCACCTCAAGACGAAGATTAATTCTATACATAGAATTGGAAGCCCCATTAACATGCTGATGATATGCATCAGTGTGATTCTTTCCCAATCAAGATCTGCAAATTCATTATCATGTATGAAGAAACAAGGGGAAGGCATTGCCAGTTAGATGAACTGACGTCTTGTTCCCAACCATGAGAAAACCAAGATGCTCCTATTGAGTATTTCATAGATTCAGAGCCTCCGGCTCAGCCTCTCTCTCTTTGTTTCTCAGGGTTTGTTCAGAGGTAGCGCAATAGAATTACGACGTTGCCGTCTCTCAGCCATGCCATTCCCATCGGAAAACCTTCATACATTGGACGGGTTATGAAATGTACTTATCTGCTAGGTTTATATAGGTTTTTCTGCATGTGCTTCATCCTCAGATTCCATCAGATGCAACTCTCGTGAGAGTTCCCCCACCCCTCATTCTCCATTATGAATTTCTTTTGGGGGGGTGGCATTTTTCATATGTGCATGTGTATTTGTGCATGCGTGTGTGTGTGTGCACCTGGAAGTCATCTCGCAAACTCTGGTGACTGACCTCTACCGGGGTCCTGGAGGATATTCAGAGGCTGAATAGGGCCTGCCCCCGCCTCCCGACTGCTGGTATTCCAAGGAGGTCTCTCATCCAAGTCCTTGCCAGGGTCGGCCCTGCTTAGCTTCCGAGATCTGACCTGGGCTATCCGGGTTAGGGTCTGTTATGAATGTTCTTCACTCGTATATGCTTTTTAGAATAGAATAATCCATCTGTTTTGCCGGTCTCCATAAACTGAGCCCAGCAAACTGTTTTCAGCCAGACTGGGTGCTTATAAAATGGCTAAACAGGCACTTGAAAGGAGTTGTCTTTCACAAGGGAATGTACCATACAGCTTTTACGGCTTATTCTCCAGTTGCGCAGATGTGCTGTGAACCAGGGATATTGCAAGAGCTTCAGCCAATGTCAGCCTATTAAAAAGTGCCTTCTGGATTTCGTGTTCGCACAGGTTAAACTGAATGGGAAATCTTGGTGTCTTAAGCAGATTTACATCCTCCTAGGTACCTTGAAATCAATTGGCACTTAGAAATGTGTAACTTTGTTTAGGATGGCAATGTAAGGGTGCAATTTGACACACGTGTACTTAGGAATAAGAAACAGTGAACTTAGTGAGCCTTACTTTCCAGTAGACATGCATAAGATTGCACTCACAAACAGATAAATCCAAGATGTCCATATACACGATATCTGTTCCTGTGGCCCCAGTCTAGTTCCAAGAGATGTGGCAAGAATTTGAGTGGGGAATCCAGACTCCCGGGTTCTGTTTCATTCTGACCTCTCGCAGAATCTCAGTTCTTCCTCTGCATAAGCATCCGTATTGCTTCTGATCATGTCATAAATTAAAACTTTTTTCCTTGACAACAAACTGAATTGATATTATCAGCTAATAAAAAAGAACAAGCCTCCACAGCTACAAAAACCGAAGTCCCATTCATTTCCAACATCTTGTTTGCAACGTAAACATGCCCCCCACCCCCAGCCTGCATAGTAATGTGGCAAAATTGCATCACAATAACATAGATTATTTTTCTAGGGAGAGCTCATCAACAACAACATTCAGGAGACTTCCAGGATCCTGTGTGTGAGACTGATCTTCGAAAAATCCCATTCTGGTCAGTGTTCCCTCTAAACTGAGTTAGTGTGAGCTAGCTCACAGTTTTTTAGCCTCCAGCTCACACATTTTTGTCTTAGCTTTTCCATGCAGACAAAAGCTTATACCCAGAATAGTAAAATAGTAAAAAGCTGAGTAGCACCTTTAAGACTAACAGACTTATTTGTAGCATAAGCTTTCAAGAAACACAGCTCTCTTCGTCAGATGTATCTGACAAAGAGAGCCGTGTTTCTCGAAAGCTTATGCTACAATGAAGTTTGTTAGTCTTAAAGGTGCTACTCGGCTTTTTACTATTTTGCAGCAACTAAACATGGCTAACCCCTCTGGATCTATATCCAGAAAAAACTTTGTTGGTCTTAAAGGTGCCACTAGACTCCAACTGTGTTCTGTTTCAGACCAACATGGCTACCCACCGGAATCTGTCTGTACACAAAGGTTCCTTTTAACTATCCCAACTAAGAACCATTGATCTTAGGTGTATATAAAGTAAAGGTAAAGGTTCCCTTGCTCGAAAGCCAGTCGAATCCAACTCTAGGGGGCAGTGCTCATCTCCGTTTCCAAGCCGAAGAGCCAGCGCTGTCTGAAGACTTCTTCATGGTCATGTGGCCAGCATGACTAAACGCTGAGGCGCACGGAATGCTGTTACCTTCCCACCGAAGTGGTACCTATTTATCTACTTGCAATTTCTTGCTTTCGAACTGCTAGGTGTATATACATATTTATTAATTCTATAGTAAAGGTAAAGGTTCTCCTTGCTCGAAAGCCAGTCGAATCCAACTCTAGGGGGCAGTGCTCATCTCCGTTTCCAAGCCGAAGAGCCAGCGCTGTCTGAAGACTTCTTCATGGTCATGTGGCCAGCATGACTAAACGCTGAGGCGCACGGAACGCTGTTACCTTCCCACCGAAGTGGTACCTTTTTATCTACTTGCAATTTCTTGCTTTCGAACGGCTAGGTTGGCAGGAGCTGTGGCCAGAGATTCCATCATGCGGCACTCGGGTCTCGAACTGCCGAACTACCAACCTTCCGGTCTGCAACTCAGCGTCTTAACCTCTGAGCCACCATGGCCCCCGTATTAATTATATACCATATTGTAATAAAAGCTTTAACTAGCACTCCAGCTATAGGCTCATTGCAACACAAATCTAAACCAACACAAATCTTAATCATAAGCATTACAGTTCCTAACCCTCTTTCTTTTCTTTTCTTTTCTTTTTTGCTGTCAAGTTACAGCGGACTTGCGACCCTTTAGGGCTGTCAAGACAAGAGATGTCCAGAGGTGGTTTGCTATTGCCTGCCTCTTCAAAACAACCCTGGTATACTCGCATATCACCACCCCCAAATCTTTAATCCTCAATTGGCAGTCTTACCTAAAATCATTACTTCATCAATCTCTTTGCACATGTAACCATCCTTCACACAGATCCCGGTATCTGTTTCTGCATGTCCTGATAAGCCTTACAATTATTCTGATACATGGTAAACAGACTCCAAGTGTCTACGAACTTGGCAGTTTACCATCCTTTCTGAGTCCACGTGTACCTGCACAAAGACACCTTGCCTATTGTCCATATGAACCCTGCTTTATTTAGCCACAACCCCCAAGGACAGAGCTGACCAATGCATCCAGGGGTCATTTCGTAGAAAAAGAGGTGCAGGAGCTCATTAGCATAAATCATTAGCATAACTTATTTGCATATGCCACACCCCCTGACATCGCTGGAAGTGTGTCAGAAGGCAACATCCACCACTCAGGTTCCACTGGACTGTTTTGGATTTCTGGCTATTGGGGGGAGAGAGGGGGTAATGTGCAGATCTGTCCTCGCAGAGGAGGGAGAGCTTGTACCTGAATAAAACCTGGTCTTAAAGGTGCCACTGGGCGGTTTTGGACCGGGGGGCCGGGGGGGGGCTCTGCAACTTACCTGGCTGCTTCTTGCTCTGATTGAGGGCTGCTGGGAGCAGGGGGCAGGGCTTGTTGCATGTGCCCCCCCCCCCTGGGCTCTTTACTGCTGAAGCTCCGCTCCTGCAGGAAATCCATTTCTGTGCCAGCATCATTCTAGCCATTATGACTAAATGTTGCAGCAGTACCTTTGATGCCAGTCCATGCTGCAAGAACCATTGTCCTTATTCTTCCTTGAATTCATTTAGTACTTTTGAAAAGTCATCTGCATCGCCGGTCACTATGACCTCTTGTGGCATCAAATTCTGTAAGTGAATGGTACAGTCTGTGAAAAAAATGCTTTCTTTTCTCTGTCCAGAACCTACTTCCAGTCAAGTTTGGTGAAGTGGTTAAGAGCAGCGGACTCTAATCTGGAGAACCGGGGTTAATTCCCCACTCTTCCATGTGCAGCCTGCTGGGTGACCTTGGGTCAGTCACAAGTTCTCTCAGAGCTGTTCTCTCAGGAGCAGTCCTCAAAAGAGCTCTCTCAGCCCCACCTACCTCACAGGGTGTCTGTTGTGGGGAAAGGAAGGGAAGGAGATTGTAAGCCGCTCTGTAAGCTGCTCTCAGACTCTGAGTGAAGGGCGAGGTATAAATCCAATCTCTGTCTTCTTCAATTTAGCTGGGTGGGCTGAAGCTCTGGAAATATAGGAGGTGTCATGTTCTTGAGTCTCGAAGTGGCCCTAAGAACAGCAGCTCAGTTGCAGAGGGTCTAAAGAGGCTCTCAGTAGACACCAAGAAGGGGACATTCTTGATAGAATTAACCTGCTTAGTAACGGCCTACTTAGGAGTAAAAGCATTATGAAGGGGAGAGACACCAGAAACGGGTGTGACTGGGAGAAATCCAGTAAGGACAGAGGCTGCTACATTTTTGTTGTTGTTCCGGATTGGCCCGGTTAACAACCTCCATTTTTGAAAGGGATGCCAGCCTCCAGGTGAGACCTGGAGATACCCCGGGACCAGTGTTCCCTCTAAGCTGAGTTAGTGTGAGCTAGCTCACAGTCTTTTAGCCTCCGGCTCACACATTTTTGTCTTAGCTCAGGAAGGGTGGCTCCAGAGCAAACTAATTTATGCAGCAGCCAAATCACCTGCTCACAACTTTAATGCTGGTAGCTCACAAAGTAGAATGTTTGCTCACAGGACTCCACAGCTTAGAGGGAGCGCTGCCCGGAACTATGGCTCATTTCCAGACTACAGAGATCAGTTCCCTGGGAGAAAATGGATGCTTTGGAGGGTGGACTCTGTGGCACCGTTCCCCACCGAGGTCCCTGTCCTTCCTAGGCCCCATCCACAGATCGCTAGGAGTTTCCCAACTATCTGGCAACCCTAGCCTCCCATCTCCTGCCAGTGGCCAGAGGGGACTTGGCAACCCTAAAAAATGGATTTCAGACACTGACCGTGTGTAGCTTGCCATCAGAAATTGTGGCTTTTTCTGAGACCGCAGCTGTACAAGCACTGGGTGATTGTTGTGCCTTCCGCGAGGAACATCTAATCTCAAGTAGCCGTAAACACTTGAAATGTAGCACTTAACAGAGAGACGGAGCTTTCGTCCCAGGCAGGAGCCCTGAAAGAAAGAGCCTGAAGGGCTCCCAGCCTCAGGAAACCAGCCTCTTCCAGTGTGCAAAAGCTTCTGGGACAGGGTGGAGAAAGAGCTTCAGGGACAGTGCAAGGTCTCCATTTGGGGGCCTACCCTTGACGCTTCAGTACACCAGCCAGAGCGATGACCAAAAGAATACGGAATAGAACCTTCCTCCAGGAGTAGATCGGAAGGCTGGGCCTGAGACATTGGAATGTGCATTAGGGTTGAAAGTCAGTGTCCTGTCTCCAGTTTGGCCACTAGCCCTATGAGCTTTAGAACATAAGAGAAGCCATGTGGGATCAAGCCAATGGCCCATCCAGTCCAATACTGTGTGTCACACGGCCAAAACCCAGGTAGAAGGGGATTTGGTGTGTTAAAAGGGAGGAGACTCCTCTACTTCTCCTGTGTTTGGTTTATTATCCTGGGGGATGGGATTCCCCCAGAAAGGAGGAGTCCCTGACCTGGGGAACTTCACGAACAGTGTGAAAAGCGTAGATGGAGAAAAAAACGTCTCCCTTTCTCCTAATTGGGGATCACCCAACGACATTGGTTGGCAGTAGATTCAGGACAGATGGGATTAGGTTTATAGGCACGTACGTGCAAGGCGATGCATCAGTAACTTGTAGGGTTTTCTGTCATGAGCTTAGCTAGCTTCTGAGGAATGTTAAGACAAATTCTTGGAGGGCCGTTCCATCACTGTTGGTTCTGGTGGCTAAATGGGACCTCCACATTTGAGACGGTATCAGTGGCATCCCAAGCAGAATTACGCCTTTCTGAGTCCATTGGAATTAACAGGGGTGTGGGAAGCCTGGTGCTTTTCCATACTCCTTGATCTGATCCAGCACGGGTCTTCAGGGAGAACATAAGAACATAAGAGAAGCCAATGTTGGATCAGGCCAATGGCCCATCAAGTCCAACGCTCTGTCAAGCAGTGGCCAAAAATACCAGGTGCCATCAGGAGGTCCAGCAGTGCCCCCCACACACACCAAGAATACAGAGCATCACTTGCCGCAGGCTGAGAGTTCCTATCTCTACCTTGTGGCTAATAGCCACTGATAGAGAGAGAGGGAGAGAGAGAGAGATGATGGATGGATGGATGGATGGATGGATGGATGGATGGATGGATGGATGGATGGGTTGATAGATGGATAGGTTGATAGATGGGCAGATGGGCACATAGTTGGTTGATAGATGGATGGATGATAGATGGATGGATAGGTTGACAGGTTGATGGATGGATACTAGGTAGACAGACAGACAGATCAAGATAGGTTGTCATGTTAGTCTGTCTGTAGCAGTAGAAAAGAGCACGAGTTGTCCCGCTCCGGGGGTCGCGGCCCGTAATCGGCAGACCCCGGAAGCCCCGACAACCTGCAGAGGGGCCCAACAAATCGCCTTACCTGCGGAGAAGCGATCCGTGGAAACGGAGCAGCCCGACCATCTGACAGGGGAAGGAGAAGGCACGGCCCCACCCAAGACACCCAGCCCCGGACGCGCCAGAGGAAGGGTCCGAGGCTCGAAGAACTATCCCCAGGAGACAGAGCAGGACGGCGAAGCGAGCGGGCTGGGAGCGAGCCCTGAGGGCCTGACGTAGCAGAGCGGCACCGGTGGCGCGGCACAGAGGCCACCAAGGCCGCCGTCGCCGTTCCAACACACGCCCAGGGAACGCCAATTCCTGCTTATACAGAGGGGCGGGGCCCAGATCGAGGGGGCAGAGAGGCGGTCCGGGAAAGGGAGCAAGGGGTATAAAAGGCGGGATAACGAGAGGGCCGGGGAGGACGGCACGCTGGGACTGCTAGCAAGAGAGAGAACGCAGTAATGAGGGATAGAGAGAGAAAGCAAGGGAAACTGTCACAGCGTGTAGGCAGAGGGACGCTCGGGGTGCTTTTAACCCCGTTCCCTGTCAGTCTGAGGCCCTTCTCTTCCCCCACTTTCCCTGAACTCTCCTGACTCTCGGACCACCCGTCTCTCCAAGGCTTGATGAGTCCCGCGGCACTACGGCCACCGTAGGACAAAGGGGGAACGCGACACGAGTCCAGTAGCACCTTAAGGACTAACAAAATTTCTGGCAGGGGATGAGCTTTCATGAGTCACTGCTCACTTCAGACACCAGATAAATATATATTCGTCCACTCCCCAGTGGAAGGGGCACGGCTCAGTGGAAGAACATCTGCTTGGCATGCGGAAGGTCCCAGCTTCAATCCTTGGCAACTCCAGTTGAAAGGATCAGGTGATGTGAAAGCCCCCTGCCCAGAGAGCCACTTCCCCAGTCTGAGGAGACAGCGCTGACCTTGACGGGTGAATGGTCTGATTCAGTATAAGGCGGCTTCGTTTGCCGGCTCAACATACATGGGAGTTTACTCGGAACTCCATTATGCAAGCCCCATTGTGTCACTGTTTGTCAGCAAAACATCTCAGAACAATTTTTTTATTACTGGTCTGCTACAACTTTAATGTGGTGTCTGAATGCAATCTTTGGAAGGTGTCTATCCAAAGAAAGTCACGTCAGCTTTTGGACCCGACACACACACACCGCTGTGCAATGCCCAGTCCTTTAGATACAGATTTCAGTCGCCGTGTTACTTAAATGCAAATTAGATGCCGTACAGTTATTGCAACAACACAGGGAGGCTGATCAGACTGTGAGATCTGTAACCCATAAATAAAAACTTACCAGAAGACAGACCCCGAGTGTACGTGGTGCCATTTGCTAGTGTGCTAAGTTAATTCCAGTACTGCATTGCCTGTATGACTCATTTTTTAAAAAAAGAAAAAGAAAATTTCACAGCAGGTCCCACATCTGTGAAGTTCTAGGAACTGTGGGGGGTTTGCACATCTGTGTCGGCACTGCTGTACAAAGCAGTTATTAAAGATACCAATGGAATTTGTCCTATGCCATCTGGTACGTGGGCAGTGCCTACCTGAAATTAATTAGTTCCCAGATGTCTACTTCTGGTGCAGACAGTGTTCCCGTGAAATGTTGATCCAGCGAGATTAAAGCAATCAGATTCAACATAGCTTCAGTGTCATGTCACCTTTTACTGGAGGGCAGGGTGATTGGATGGATTGTACACGGCTGCCATCTGCTACCACTGGTCCGTCTGGTTCGGTGTTGTCTACTCGGACTGGTGGCAGCTTTTCAGGATCATGGGCAAGAGAGAGGGCTTTCGCATTATGTGCTACCTGCTCCTTTTTGCTGGGGATACCATGGATTGAACCTGGGACCTCCTGCATGCAAACTGGGTACTCATTGACTGAGCCACACGTCCAGATAGGATACTTCCATGTGGAAATCGGTCTGTAGTTCACCGCAGTGATTGCCATTCATGCCCACCTATTGCTGTAGGTTTCATCCGGACTTTTCTGCATTCTCTTGTAATCCCACATATCCATCATTTACGCAAGGCCTTGCCTCAGGCAGTTTGCTGCTCTCACTGTTGCTCAGATTATCCTTGTACTGTTGTGTAGTCCTGTTGTATTGTTCATTTATTTATTCTATTGGATTTCTATCCCGCCCTCCCCGCGAACGTTCTCAGGGCGGCTTACATTTAGCAGCACTACGTCCCGAGATACATTAAACATATCCATTGGATGTCTTATGCTTACGGTCCCTCCCTCCTTCACTCTGTAATCCACCTTTGGGTGCCAGTAAGAAAAGCAGGTTACAAATCAGCTAAAATTTTTAGAAATAATTAGCAAACTGTTTTACAGGATTTGGTAATGTTTTGTTCCCAGGAGGAGTGTGGCACATCTCCCTTCCCTGGTCTTCAGAGACCTAAGGGTGGGGTTGGCTGGCATGCCCAGGCAATCGGTGGGAAATGAGGGGGTACTTACTGGGGGGGGGCAGCCGTCATTGCCACCTTGTGATGACGTCACTTGAGGCCGACCTGGAAGCACCGGCATTGCACCAGGGTGGCGCTCTAGCACTCATCCCAAAATCGAGTGGAAACTATAGAGTTTTCCTGGAGGTGAGTGCTAGACTGTCACCCCCATGCAACCTGATGTCTTCAGGTGGTGGCAACCATCTCTGCTCCCCTGCTTCCGCCCGTTGACCAGCTAAGCATCAGCATGCAGCAGCCGTAATCCCCTGGAGTTTGCCCGCCATTAGCTTGCAGGAGAATGAGTCGATGATCACACTGTTTGTCCAGCTCTTCTTCCCTGATGCTCCGATAAGTCTGGTTTAACTGTAGTCAAGAACGTGGCCGAAGCTGGGCCGCTGTGTGTGCCAAGCAGCCGTTCATTCAAGGTTATCGCTGCAGCACAACACCCACCCAAGGTACACATCTCTGACGTTCTGTCACTCTACAAATGGCAGATGGGGAGGGTCCCATTTAAACAAGGTGCTGAGGGCAGGCAAAGGAGCCACCAGTAAGGTATTCTGCCTGAGCCAGGGATTATTATTATTATTATTATTACATGGGATTTTTACCCCGCCCACCCCCAAAGGGCTCTGGGCGGCTTACAGAGTATCGTGTGTGCACACACTTTCTAGAATCCTAACTATGGCCACAAATTCAGGGGGATGGGAACCCTACCAGTTACCCTCCGAAGGCTTTTTTCCGCAGATGTTCTTGCTTCTCCTTACGTCTTTTTTCCGGGCGGTCACATGCTCTTCGCACAGTTCTTTCTTAGAGGGGGGACTTCAGTTAGCTGTCTTCCACAGCGGACCCTGCTGGCTCGTCGGGCTTGCTGGAAACCCGGGAGTCCCCTGGAATGACAGCTCATCTCCGGACTACAGGGATCCGTTTCCCTTGGGGGAAATGGGTGCTTTGGAGGGTGGACTCTGGGGCATTTTGGCCCACCGGGGTCCCTGTCCTCCCCAGGATCAATCCCTAAATCACCAGGAGAGGCAGTTTGGTGTCATGGTTAGGAGCATGGACTCTAATATCTGGGAGAGCCGGGTTTGGTTTCCCACTCCTCCACATGCAGCTGCTGGTGTGATCTTGGGCAAGCCATAGTTCTGTCAGAGCTGTTCTCTCAAGGGCAGTTCTGGAAAGAGCTCTCTCAGCCCCACCCACCTCACAGGGTGTCTGCTGTGGGGAGGAGGAGGGAAAGGAGTTTGTAAGCCGCTCTGAGACTCCGAGTGAAGGGCAGGGAATAAATCCAATCCCCTCCTCCCCCTCCCCCTCCTCCTCCTTCAGTTCTCTCAGAGCTCTTCTCTCAAGGGCAGTTCTCGAAAGAGGTCACTCAGCCCTACCTCCCTCACAGGGTGTCTGTTGTGGGGATGGGAAGGGAAAGGAGATTGTAAGCCACTCTGAGACTCCTTCGGGTAGTGAAGGACAGGGTATAAATCCAATTTTCTCCTCCTCCTCCTTCTTTCCCAACCTGGGTCTGGCAACCCTAACTCCCATTCCCCACCAGTGCCCAGAGGGGACTTGGCAACCGTACTGACCAGCCTCACATGCAAAGCAGGCCTTAGGACCTGGTTGTAGGCTTGCCAAGTCCCCCCGGGGGGCGGGGAAACCCCCGCCCCAGAGGCCCGTTCTCCACCGCCGGCGGATCGGGCCCCGGGGGGAACCCCACCCCCAAAAGCACGCAACGTGTACGTCACCCAGAAGTGACGCGACCACGCTGGGGGCAGGGGCACGGTCATCCGAGGGAAAACTCTATGGTTTTCCCTCGGATGGTCGTGGCCCCACCCCCAGCGTGCCCGGCGTGGTCGCGTCACTTCCGGGTGACATGGTTGCGGTGCCCCGCTCCAACGCCGCTTCAGACTTGGCAACCCTACCTAGTTGGCACAAGCAACGAAACAAGGTTGTAGAACAGACTGTAGCGCCTGAGACTCCGGCAGGGGAGACACCCATTTTGTAATGTTCTGCATCACAGATTCCTTGCAGACGCATAAGGAGGCAGGAGGCCGGACTGGAACCTTCCTTCCTGGCGTGGTTGTGCATGATTGTTTCTTTCAAGGCCTTTCTCATGTGTGTGTGTGGGGGGGTGGGGACTCAAAGTAGTAACAGCACATTCTGTGGCACCATCTGTATTACTGCCTCAATTCTACCGTGGTCTCTTTCACGTGGGTTCTTTAAACCCGCTTTGGCTTCTGAAGGCAAGTGGATTTTGTTTGTTTCTGTTTTACACACCCAGAGGAGAAAGCACACCGGGGGAGGGGGGGGGATGATCAAAACAGGTTTTAGAAAACCCAGATTAAAGCTTCATTAACTGCTTTGACTCTTGAAAACTGATACCCAAAAAATCTTATTGGTCTCTAAGGTGCTTCTGGATTCAAATCTAGCTGGGGGAGGACTGCGTTTTATCTTTAAGGCATGCGGAACCCTATTAAAAAATCCATTTGCCTTCAGAAGCCGCAGCAGGCGTGTGAAACCTTAAAACAAATATAGAGACACAGGATTCTTATCTCACTACAGATGCTAATTTTCTGCATTTCCTACCCTTAAGCATTTCTCCCCTGCTCTAATCAAGTGGATTACCGTTTGCATTGCTCTCTTCCACCCTGACTTCCTTCTTCGCCACACCCCTCCTAGGGTTGCCAGCCTCCAGGTGGGGCCTGGAGATCCCCCACTTTTACAGCTGATCTCCAGCTGACAGAGATCAGCTCCCCTGGAGAAAATGGCTGCTTTGAAGGGTGGACTAGGGTTGCCAAATCAGAAACTTACCGGAGCAGGGGACTCCCGGCCGTCGTTTGGAGTGTTTTCCCTCGGATGGTCCTGGCCCCGCCCCCGGCGTACCCGCGTCACTTCCGGGTGACGTGCACATGGGGGAGGAGGTCCCCCTGGGGCCCAATCCGCCGGCGGTGGGGAACGGGCCTCTCGGGCGGGGGTTTCCCCGCCCCCCGGGGGGACTTGGCAAGCCTAGCAGCAGCAGCGGTTCCCAATGAAACAGTTTTAAACATCTGCACAGCCAATCAGAAGCCTTGCTGGAGAAAAGTCCTACCTGGCCCCACCACATTCTAAAAACACTCAGTGGGTGCTAGGAAGGGTGTCTTCCTGCTTGTATCTGATGAAGGGAGCTTGGATCTTGTTGTTCTTCAAGGAGCTGCAGAGCAACAGGGCTGCCCACCTGAAGCTTAAAACAACCAAACAAAAAAACATGTTTGCCTTCAGAAGCCAAAGTGGTTTAACGGGCCTCACCCTATGTGAAAGAGACCCACATCTTTTCATTGCTTGTGGAGGCTAGGGTTGCCAGCTCTGGGTTGGGAAATCCCTGGAGATTTGGGAAGCAGGGGAGGCTGGGGTATGGGAAGAGGAGGGACTTCAGTGGGGTACAATGCCCTAGAGTCCACCTTCCTGAGCGGCCAGTTTCTCCAGGGGAATTGATCTCCGTTGCCTGGATATCAGTTGTTGTTGTTGTTGTTATTCATTAAATTTATACCTGGCCTCCCCACAAGCGGGCTCAGGGCGGCTTACAGCGATGGCACCAATTGCCGGTAAAACCAATAAAACAATATACAACAATACATTACAGATAAAAACATAAAACCATAAGGTGCTATTAGTTGTTCAGTTCATTACTTGCATATCAAGGTGGCATATTAAGATGTCTACAGCCAGGGGTCATTTTGGGGGGGAACGCGGGGGAACGCAGTTCCCCCAGGTGAGGTGCGGGGGGCGGGGCACACGATGAAGCCCCGCCCCCTGCTTCCGGCCGCCCCGCT
The DNA here is from genome assembly GCF_001447785.1 of Gekko japonicus. Lineage (NCBI taxonomy): Eukaryota > Metazoa > Chordata > Lepidosauria > Squamata > Gekkonidae > Gekko > Gekko japonicus. The sequence continues at coordinate 926,684 of NW_015172569.1, forward strand.
TCCAGCCCTCATTCAGCCAGGAGGAGGCAGGAGAAGAGGGAGGGTAAGTTGCTTCCTCCCTGCCTCTCCCCACCCCTGCCTGCCTGGGGCCAGGGAGGGCCTTGGCAGGGCTTCCTCGCACTCCCGCCGGCCTTGCAGATCCACCGCCGGGCCCCTGATGTCAGGGGGTGTGGCATATGCTAATGAGTTATGCTAATGAGTTCCCCTAGCTCTTTTTCTACGAAATGACCCCTGTCTACAGCTGCTGAGATCCAGCTCAGTGTTGTCCCGTGTCACTTGAAGGAGTGAGCCAGATGGAGGAACTGAGGGCCAGGCTCATTGATGGTAATGGTGGGGCAGCTCCTAATTGAAGGCCTGGTGAAAGAGCTCTGTCTTGCAGGCCCTGCGGAACTGCAGTAGATCCCGCAGTAGATCAGGGGTCATTTCCTGCAGGAGCGCACAGGAGCGGCGCTCCGGCAGTGAAGAGTCCAGGGGGCGGGCACATGCAACAAGCCCCACCCCCTGCTCCCAGCAGCCCTCAGTCAGAGCAAGAAGCAGCCAGGCAAGTTGCAGAGGCCCCCACCCCGGCCCTGCGGCCCAAAACAGCCCAGTGGCACCTTTAAGACCAAGTTTTATTCAGGTAGAAGCTCTCCCTCCTCTGCGAGGACAGATCTGCATGTCCCCCCCAATAGCCAGCAATCCAGGGGGCAGGCACATGCAACAAGCCCCACCCCCTGCTCCCAGCAGCCCTCAGTCAGAGCAAGAAGCAGCCAGGTAAGCTGCAGAGCCCCCCCCAGCCCCCCAGTTCAAAACAGTCCAGTGGCACCTTTAAGACCAAGTTTTATTGAGGTACAAGCTCTCCCTCCTCTGCGAGGACAAATCTGCACGTTCCCCCCCTAGCAATCCAAAACAGTCCAGTGGAGCCTGAGCGGTGGTTGTTGCATTCTGACACACTTCCTGTGATGTCAGGGGGTGTGGCATATGCAAATAAGTTATGCTAATGAGTTATGCTAATGAGCTCCTGCACCTCTTTTTCTACGAAATGACCCCTGCCTGGAGTTGTAAGCCCTGGAGATCTCCAGGCTCCACCTGGAGTTTGGCAACAGGAGTGGAGGCCCATCCAAAATCCTGATGCTAGATAGGCTTGTCTCCCCAGCCCATGTGTCTGATAAGGAGTGACGGGGCCTAGACGACATGCACAGTTTCATTCTTTGCTTATTTCTACAACTCCGGTTCAGAATAAGGAGTGCAGGGAAAAGAAAATATTGAAGATGGCCTTTTCCCCTTCTAGGAATCAGTGGTCGGTTTTGCTTGTTAAATTGCAAAGCTCTTTATACTTTACTCAGTATTTCAAGAAGGCATCCTGGGGGCAGTTATTGTTTGCTTTTATTTGAAGAAATAAAAATATTTCTATCCTGCCTTGAAATTTACAAAGTGGTTAACAGAGGTCATAAAAACAAAACAATTACACGTTTTAAAGCAATACCGAATGTCGTCAACAAAAAAAGAGCACTTAATAAGGGTGATGGAAGACATCAAAACAGGAAAATAGCAGCATGCAGGCACAAATTAAGAAGCAGTCAGAGCCAGCATGATGTAGAGCCAGTTTGGTGTAGTGGTTAAGTGTGCGGACTCTAATCTGGGAGAACCGGGTTGGATTCCCCACTCCTCCACTTGCAGCTGCTGGATGACCTTGGGCAAGCCGTAGTTCTGATAAGAGCTGTTCTTGAAAAAGAGCAGTTTGTGTCAGAGTTCTCTCAGCCCCACCCACCTCACAGGATGTCTGTTGTGGGGAGGGGAAGGGAAAGGAGTTTGTAAGCCGCTCTGAGACTCCAAGT
>NW_015172569.1:928560-945325 GCF_001447785.1 Gekko japonicus
TCTTCTTCTTCTTCTTCTTCTTCTTCTTCTTCTTCTTCTTCTTCTTCTTCTTCTTCTTCTTCTTCTTCTTCTTCTTCTTCTTCTTCTTCTTCTTGCAGTCTCTTGAAAGTACTGTTGTTATTTTTAAGTATCTTCTAGCCCCCTCCTCTCCCTCAGTGGTGCCCCTACTGCTTCTGTCACAGCTGTTCAACAATCTAAAGTCGCATCAGTGCGCCTGTCTGACAGGGGAAGGCTCTTGACTCTTGAAAACTGAAAGGAGTTTGTAAGCCGCTCTGAGACTCCAAGTGCAGGGCGGGGTATAAATCCAATCTCTTCTTCTTCTTCTACTTCACACAAGGATTCGGTGGACCCAGGTTCGAATCCCTGCTCTGCCGTGAAAGCTTGCTGGGTGACCTTGAGTCAGGCACTTGTCTCTCAGCATAACCTACATCACAGGGTTGCGGTGAGGATGAAATGGAGGAGAAGAGAAAGGTGTTGTACGCCACTTTGCTTCTCCATTGGGGAGAAAAGCAGGGTGTAAGTAAATAAATAATATAGAACCCCAAAGCTTTCCTGGGAGAGCCCTGCCTTTGCCCAACACCAACAGAATGAGCATGCAGTTAGCTCTGCCTTTGCCCAACACGAACAGAATAAACATGCTGTTTTATTAACACTTAATTTAATCTACATTTCAAATTCTAGTTGATTGCTCAAGCAGGACATTGCTCAACCAAAACTATTTGATGGAAGTTTTTAGCCATACAGCCAAAGACTCTCTTCTCGCCACCCCCAGAAGTTGGATCATGACATCCTCGGTCTAAATGGAAAGGGGCAAGAGCCCGCTTGTCTTCTTTGCCCAAACTCCCATTCCCTGGCTGTCAAAGAGGATCTCTGTGACTGCTCTCTTTTTCCCCGTTGATCCTTAAACCTCCAACTCTACCATCCTAAGACGAGTTGCGTTCTTTCTAAGTCCATGGGTGTCACCATGCTTAGGGTTGCACTTCCAAGTGATGCATAAATATATTCAACATGAAAATAGATTCAGGTGAGTAGCTGTGTTGGTCTGAAGCAATAGAACAAAGTTTGGGTCCAGTGGCACCTGTAAGACCAGCAGAGTTTAATTCTGAGTATAAGCTTTCGTGGGCACGCACACTTCTTCAGATGGACACGAAAGGTTATGCCCAGAATTAAATTTTGTTGGTCTTAAATGTGCCACTGGACTCAAACTTTGTTCTGTATTTAACACGAGTTTGAGATGCCAATCTTACTTTGCTTTGAAGTAATAATACATTGCCCATGGTATTCCAGGAAATTCATCTAAGCATTAGTGATACTGTAGCTGTCCAGATGGCCGTTGATATCATGGCTAAGAATATTTTTGCCTGAATAAGGGCTCCCAGATGATATACCCAGATGAGAGCACGAATAGACCAGGATATGAATCAGGATGGTGTCAGGTGGGCTTAGAAATGCCTCTGTCATCACCTCAACCCCTAATCTGTAATATAAGAATAATTATCAAGGAATAGCAGTATTCTTGCAGGATTACAAATTAATGTATGCAAAGCCCTTTGTACACTCTACAATATTATTGTCATCGTCATCATCATTATTATTATTTGTCACAGTCAGATATTCGACTGGTAGGTGGTATTCTTCAATTCAAGATCTAGCCAAGTTCTTGGGAATTGCAGCAGTATCTTCACAGGATTCTTGCTGTTCCAAGCAACACTGTCTTCTGGAGCTGAGCTGGTGTTATTATCTCAGTGCCCAGAATGGCCAGGTGGCACGATGGTCACCTTCTCCCAGGGGTGCTTTAACTCTGATCATAGGTCTTGGTATTTTGTGGTCTTCTCTTGTTCTTTCTTTTCTATTCTGCTGTCTCCTGGAATTGCAATGTCGATGATCCAAACCCTATTTCTTTTTTTTTTTTCTACAAGTGTGATATCAGGGGTTCTTTGCTCCAGGTGTTTATCTGTTTGTAATCGGAAGCCCCAAAGAATCTTTGTTTCATTATTCTCCATGATCTTGTCTGTTTCGTGCTCTCACGAATTTTTGGCTGGTGGTAAGCCATACTTCTTGCAAAGATTCCAGTGCAGTGGAGCTGCAACTCTATCATGATGTTCTTTATTGTCAGTTTGAGCAATTTTACTGCAAGCACTGACAATGTAGTTGACTGTTTCATCCTTTGTCTTGTATAGTTGATATTTGCTGTTATCACTGGTCTTCTGAATCTTGGCTTTCATACTACTCATTTCGAGTGCTTGCTCTTGTGCAGCTAGAATGAGTCCTTCTGTTTCTTTCTTCAAGTGCCCATCTGGGAGCCACTTCCGGGTATGATGATGATTATTATTGTTATTATTATGACTGTTTTGATTGTTATCATAGAATCATAGAGTTGGAAGGGACCTCCAGGGTCATCTAGTCCAACCCCCTGCACAAGGCAGAACATTCACAAATACATCCCCCCCACCCACACACCCAGTGACTGCTGTTCCATGCCCAGAAGATGACAAAAAACCTCCAGGATCTCCAGCCGAACTGGCCTGGAGAATATCATCCTCATCCTCATCTGTGATCCATTACTTTGGAACACAGAAGAGACCAGAAGTAGCCACAGATTTCACAAGATCTGCCCTGTTGTCCAAAGCCACATAGGGCAGTAGAGGTATGAAGTTTCAGAAAAGCAAATTTTTAAAAAACCCAAACTTTCAAAAGATGAATATTTCACCGGCGTTGCATAAAATAAGAATAGAAAACCTAAATCAGCCCTCAAGTATTTTTAGAACTGGAATATGCATTTACCAGCTGACCCAGATCTGGGAAAACTGGGTCACTGCTGAAAGTGGGGAAGGGGCAGACAGATTTGAAGGAGTGAACTGGTGAGGGAGAACTTAAACCTTTCTCCTACTTAGTTTGAGTCCAGTGGCACCTTTAAAACCAACAGGGCTTAATTCTGGGAATAAGCTTTCGTGTGCATGCACCCTTCTTCAGATATCTGATGCTTCAGACCAGCACAGCTACCCACCTGAATCCTTCTCCTACTGTCTACTTCTCCCCTTTCCCCCATCCCAGCTGTTTCCCCCCCTCCCAGTACGAGTTCCAAAGTAGATGTTCATTACAGCAAGGACAGGAGGGGTCTGGGGGAGAAGTGACAGGTTCCATTCCCCATCCCACCATGTCCTTATCATGCTACCCCACATGGATTTTGGCCGCAAGCAGGATAAGCTGCCCACAGACTGAGAGCTTTGACTCCCTCTTCCATAATACCAGAAGCTGGAGGCACCCAGACAATGGCATTGGTGGGCAATGAATTCAAGACAGAGGAAAGGAAATGTTTCTTTACTCGATGAGTGATCGGATTGTGGAATTCACTGGTTAGACAAATTCTTGGAGAAGAGGTCCATTAATGGCTACTTGGTATACTCCATATGCAGAGGCAGTAAACCTCTGAACACCAGTGCTTGGAGGCAACACCGGGGAGAGGCCTTGGCTATGGGCCCTGTTTGTTAGCCTTCTGGGGCAACTGGTTGGCTGCTGTGTGAAACAGTATGTTGGACAAGATGGACCACTGGTCTGATCTAGTAAGACTCTTCTGTTTTTCAAATGTCTGTTTGGGCCCTGGCCAGTGGATACCGGCGTGATCCTGCACAAAGATTCCAGTCCAACTCTTGACCTGTAGTAAGCAGGACAGACACATCCCTGTCCACCTGAGTTGTGTCCCACAGATTACATTGGGAGCAACCGAGCACTGTGGTGTGCAACCACACTGTCTGTGGAGAGGAGTGAGAAGCGTATATAAGCAGTATGGGTGCCAGCACCACATCGAAAAGTCTAGAAATTCTATTTTGGGGGGACGGAAAGATAGAATGCTCAAACTGCTCTTTTGCAAAATGAGTGATAGATGGCCGTACAAGTACCTACTTTAAAATCTCTACATTCGTTTGGGATGTGGGTGAGAGAAGCGCCCTTTAATAGTGAATAGAGTTTCCATACCTTTATCCCATGTAGACGCCTCCCTGGTCAATGAATATGGACCCAGGATGATAAGAAACTTTTTTTAAAAATTAAATTTTTATTTTAGAAAAACAGTGGGGGTACAGAAAAGAAAAGGGAAAAAGAAAAAAATGGTTATACAACATAATTACGGCCCCGGTCACACGGGCAGGAAACTGCGGGGGGGAAGCGTGGCAGTTTGCCCCGGGGCAAACTAACGCGTGGTAAAGAGATCAGACCTCCCGTTGAGGTACCGTGGAGGTACCGTGGAGGTTCCGTGGGAAGGGAGAGGTGCTGATCACAAGACAATTCCGCGCGCAAAAAAGAAGCGCGCGGTGCGGCAAACTGGATGGTTTTTTTTCCGTGTACACCACGACTGCGCATGCTCCGTTGGGTGCTTGTGCGTATCCATGGAGATGTGGGGGGAAAAACACCTTTTTCGCAAGGGGACATGGGCGGGCGCCGGATGCCTCCGGAAACGCGATCAGACGCCTGCCCTTGCCCCGCAGTAACCGGAACCTAGTACCTCCGATGTACTAGTTTTTTGCTGCGTGTTTTCGGCGGGAAGCCTCAGTTGAGCCAAGGAAGTGCTACGCTTCCCAGATGTGCCGGTGAGATCGCGCCCGGAAACTCCGCCTGTCTTCCATCGCTCTAGCGTGGCTAATGCTCCGTGTGACCGCAGCCGACGTTTGTCAAAGACAATCATGTAGTACATAAGGTATAGGACAGGGAATATTTTCCCTTTCATCCCCTTCATTATAATTTTTAAGGTATTATCTGTAAAATACAATAGTTCTTATTTCTGTTGGGCTACAGTTCTGTTCATCATTTAAATTTTATGCTTCAAACTTCATAACTTATCTATTTTGACTACAACAGTGGTTTCATCATTACTACGTATTCAATATAACATATTTTCACCACTTCTTTATATTCCTTAGAACCTCAGGATGATAAGAAGCTTGTAAGACTCCTTTGTGCAAGTTCATCACCACTTCCTCAGGAAATGTACAATTGGGTGATTAGATGCGGTGGAATCTAACTGGGAGGCCACCTTTTGGTGGATGTTCCTGTGTCAGTATTGAGTTAAATCACAGAAATTAGTATAATAGAATTCTTCACATGAAACATAATTGAATTCTCCTGCCTCCATGGTTCAGTCTTTCTCTGAAAGCTGAACTTTGAGTACAAGACGATCGATTTGGATGCAGAGTGGTAGATTTCTTCTGCTTCTCAGTTAAGATGTTGAACAATGGAAGGTACTATGGGCCTCTTTGTAGGGGTGATGTTTGCTGAACAACGGAATACAGCAGTTGTGCAAGTAAATGGAGATCATGCTAGGAGAGAGACAATGGTATGAATTATCCTGTTTCCTTCTAGAAGTTGGGTTGCTTTTTATGGGCCAGATGGGTTCACCAGTGCATTTAGAACATTGGCTGACATAAAAGAAACTGAATTCTCTTCTCCTCCATAAAAGAAAATGGGACATCCCCTACATGTGTTGAATTCTGTGTATGCTTTAGAGCAATGGTGTCTCTGTAGCCAATTCCTTTATTTATTATTTTATTTATACCCAGCCTTTCTGCCCGGGGAGAGGGTCGACCCAAAATTGCTCACAACGTTTCTGCTCTCTTCCATTTTATCCTCACGACAACCCCGTGTGGTAGGTTAGGCTAAGACTGTGGACTGGCCAAAGGGCACCCAGCAAGCTTCCATCGGCAGAGTGAAGATTCAAACTTGGCGCTCCCAGATCCCAGGCCAGCACCCTAGCCACTACACCAGACCGGTTCTCCCAGTCTCTTCACCTTTTTCGTCCTCAGAATTGCTTTTGCTGTTTGCATTTCTTGAGTCCAGGAGCACCTTAGAGACCAACTCAGATTTTCAGGGTATAAGCTTCCAAGAGTCAAGGCTCCCTTTGTTAGATAGCCAGCATGCTGGAGGGTTAAGAGCAGGGCTATTTTGGGGCAGGAACGCACAGGAACAAAGTTCCGGCTGGCTCCCAAGTTGGCCACGCCCAGCAGGAACTCATTAGCATAACAGGCCACACCCAACAGCAAAAACTCATTAGGATTGGCTACATTAGAGGTGTGTGGCCTAACATGCAAAGGAGTTCCTGCTACAAAAAAACCCCCTGGGTTTGGACAACAGGCAAGGTAAACAGAATAAGAAGCAAAAGGTGGGTGTGGCTGGATAACCACACTTCTGGTAACATGGGGGTGTGGCCTAATGTGCTAATGACCTGTGTCATCAGGGGTGTGGCCTAATATGTTAATGAGTTTCTGCTGTTGGGTGTGGCCTATTATGCTAATGAGTTCCTGCTGGGCTTTTTCTACAAAAAGAGCCCTGGGAGTGGCCGACTGTAATCTGGAGAACCGGGTTTGATTCTCCACTCCTTCACATGAAGCCCACTGGGTGACCTTGGGCCAGTCCCTTTTCTCTCAGGACTCTCTCAGCCCCACCTGCCTCACAAGGTGCCTGTTGTGGAGAGGGAAAGGGAAGGCGATTGTAAGCCAGTTTGAGACACCTTAGTAGGGTTGCCAGGTCTGGGTTGGAAATATCTGGGGACTTCGGGGGTGGATCCAGGGGAGGGCGGGGTTTGGGGGAGGGGAGGGGCCTCAGCATGGTCCAATGCCATAGAGTCCACCCTTCAAAGCAGCCACATTCCCCAGGGGACTTGATCTCCATCAGCTGGAGATCAGTTGTAAAAGCGGGAGATCCCCAGGCCCCACCTGGAGGCTGGCAACCAGTGTTCCCTCTAAGCTGAGTTAGTGTGAGCTAGCTCACAGTTTTTGAGCCTCCAGCTCACACATTTTTGTCTCAGCTCAGGAAGGATGGCTCCGGATCAAACTAATTTATGCAGGAGCCAAATAGCTCGCTCACAGCTTTAATGCCACTAACTCACAAAGTAGAATTTCTGCTCACAAGACTCCACAGCTTAGAGGGAGCATACCCTACTCCTCATGGTAGGGAAAAGCAGAGTATAAAACCTTTCTCTTCTTCATCTTGCTGGTATCTAATCGGATCTAGCAGTTCTACTTGCAGACAAACACGGCTACCCTTTGGAACTACATATGCTTTTAGCTACTGCTGTTTAGTTACTATTGGGTTGTGTGTTTTTATAAATCGGTGTTAGCTTTTCTGGTTAGTTTGACTGGGTTCTGTATTTTTTGTTTGTTTTGAGAAGTTGTATGGGGGTTGTTTGTGATGGAGAGGGGATGTTGAACTAAATGAGGGAAAGTAGAATTTCATGGACTATAGATGCATATAACCTATATGGAGATATTGTACTTGTCAGTGTGGGTGCGTAGAGGAAGTACAGTGTTCTGAAATGGAGAGCAAGTTTTATATATAGGCATGATATGAGTAAAAAGGTTAATGAAGACTTCCCAGTAACTAATAGGTGAAAGACGAAGAGGAAATGTGGGACACGTGGCTGACATTTAGCTATGAAAGGACTAGTTATGACTTCTGCTCCACAGACTCATTCGTTTAGATGATGTACTAAGCCAGTTTTTTTTTCCTCTCTCAAGGAAGTGAGCTTGAAATTAAGTGAGCTGTTAGCCGACATTTGAGAACATTCCACTGTACTGAAAAGAGGCCAGGAGAGAGTGTGATCCAAGACTATCTGCAGACTTAATGACAATAAAGCCCCAGCCGTCCGTGTTTCCCATTGGTTTGCTAGCCTGCTCTGATGCCAAGTCCCTCAAAAAGCCAAGTCATTTATTTCAAGTATCTGACAAAGGGAACTTTGACTCTCAGAAAGCTTATACCCTGGAAGACTTGCTGGTCTTTAAGGCGCTACTGGACTCAGTGCACATTGAACGCGGACACTGTTGGATGAGTTTGCTAGTGCTGCAGTGATTGTCTTAACAGGGGTGGGGTGGAGCTGTGCGCCATTTGGACAAGAGTCTTCTGTAGTTAGCTGCTTCAGATATGGCCCATCCAAGGAACTCTCAGAGCTTTTTTCCTGGCATGGGAGCGTGGTGTTTTAAAAACACCATGCAGAGAACTCCTGCCCTGTTTTGTTCTGGGAAGCCTCACCCCAGTGGTACTTTTCCATTACCGCAAGAAGCACCAGCACAGAGTAACTACTTCTACTCTGCAGTCGCAGAGATGCATCCCACTGTGTATATTTACTTATAACATGCATGCGCGACCTTTCCATTTTTCATAAATGTTCGTGGTGGCTTACATCAAATCCACAAAAAAAAACCCCCAAAACCTGACAACAAACCCATATTAAACTATGACATGATTTAATCTCAAAAATTAACGAGCAAAAGCAGCAGTTTGTGGAGGCTCTAGCCAAAAGATTATTCAGAAGGAGGAGGAGTAGTTGGATTTGTACCCCGCCCTTCACTCAGAGTCCCAGAGCGGCTTACAATCTCCTTCCCTTCCCCTCCCCACAACAGACAACCTGTGAAGTAGGTAGGGCTGAGAAACCTCTGAGAGAACTGCTCTTGAGAGAACAGCTCTGAGAGAAATGTGACTGACCCAAGGTCCCCCAGCAGCTGCATGTGGAGAAGTGGGGAACCAAACCCAGTTTTCCAGATTAGAGTCTGCCACTCTTAACCACTACACTAGATCGATCAAATAGTATTTTAACTTCGTGCCTGAAAGAAACCAGTGAAGAATTTCTGACGAACATTCACGGACGGGTTCTTCTGTAGGTAGGGTCTACCACAGAAATAAACTTCTGTACCCATTGGTAGTATGCAAACTCTCTGAAGGAAGAGGCATCCACAGCAGGGTTTCCGAAGAAGTGGGCAGGATCATAATAGGTTCCACCATTCTTCAGTAGGACAAGCAAGCCTCCGTTTTAATGCGTGGGTTACTGGCAGGTTTCCATAGGATACAATTATCTGTTGTGTCTCCTCTATGGAACTTCTACTGGATGAGAGCTTCCCAGGCTTTAGGCAGGAAAGGGGTTTCTTTCCATGTGGATTCTCTGGTGCTTGTTGAGATGCTATTTTTTTAATATCGCTCAGTGCTAGGGGGAGATCTGTTCAGCTGTGACTGCCACAAGCTCTTGCTACTGCAATGGATTTCCCCCCTTCAGTTTCTCTTATGTGTGATCAACTGAATCACGGGAAGTGAAAATAAAGCAAAGGAGCCGTTTTGTTTTACATATGTATTGTTGAGAGTTTTTAGTACAATATAAGAGAAACACAAACATGAAGACGTTTTCTGGGCTAAGAGATTTCTTCTTCTCTACATGGGATTCGCTGCAGTTGAGATAAGCCTAGTGTTTGAATCACGTGCCATTTGCTCATCCAGTTTTGCACAATCAACAGGTCTTCTTACAGATTCTTGGTAATGGACTTTCAACTGCCCTCTTTGCCGCAAAACGATTTTATAGCACGGGAATTTATGAAGTCTTTTAACCGAGATTTTATAATATTTTATCCTTTTTTTATAACGCACCATTTCCTTGCCTTCTTCAGATACTACTTCAGATACTACTGCTACTCCAGAATACTACTTTTTCTCCCTTTGTCCAGTGTGAATGTAAATTTTATTCATTTGATTTATAACCCGCCTTCCCCTGTGCAATGGCTCAGGGTGGGGGACAACATTTCCGATATACGAATTCAAATATCAAGTATCAGGTTAAAAACAGTAAAGCAGGCCAAGAAAAATTATAACCCACCCAGGACAGGACATCTTATCGGGCATGTGTGGGAGGCATCGGGGGCTTTGTAAACTCCCCAGTTTTTTTGCCTGTCTGGAACTGTAATCACTGAGAATGTTGTGTATGTATGCGATCCAGTACATAGCAGATCACAATAAACAGGTGCGTTCAGCTTAGCGAGTCATGTTAAGTTCTCTATGTCTGACATGAAAGAACCATTGAAAATGTGCCCTGAAAAAAATGAGGGGAACGGTTTGGACACTGAGCCCCAAAAGTGATAGTGCAGCAACACCACAATGTCAGTTCCAGTCATGTGACAGGAAATGATGTCACATGTAACACGAAGTGGCATCACAGAATAAACTTTAGAGTTGGGGTTGCTAGAGTATTCTGGAGACATGACATCATGTCCAGTTACATGACTGGAGATGGTGTTGTGTGGTATTACGTGATGCTGTGCGATGCCCAACCTGGAAGCTCCTGGGATTTGTTAGTGCTCTGCAGTAACCCTTAGTTGGATCCAGGCAGCCTTTTTCGCTCAGTCTTATGTAATTCCCCTCCAAGTCGTGGCTCCCCTCCATGGAGTATTCCATGCAGATCTCATTATCCCTAGCATAACATTTTTGGCGGTCAAAGGGGACACCTTCCTCTGTTTCACCAGTGGAAAACCTGGTCCAATCCAGTTGTAGAGTTCTGCTATTAGAAGGGAAGGGAGCAATTTTTTATAGTTTCCCCCCTTCCACTGCAGAACTCTTCTATTCCTGGGGGGGTCCCCTGTTCCCCAGGAGAAGGATTTCGGGGAGAATTTGGGACTGCAACAGGGCAAGGAAGGTGCGAAAGCCCCTTTGCTCTAACAGAAACCCCTCCCATCAGCATCAATTACTGCCAGATCCAACTTTTGTTTTTTATATTAATTTTTGTGTGAAGTGGGATAGTGTGGGATAATTTTGCAAAACCACTGTTGACTTGTTGCATGTAAACCTTATGAGCAATCCGGGGCTGGGATTCACTGGAGCAGATGGTTTCTCTCGTTCATTCCCTATCTGGATGAAGTTTGCTTTCACTGGCTTCCTCAGCCGCTGAGTCTTCAGCGCACAAAGTGGTTTTAAGTGATACGTAGCCACAGCTTTATTGCAGTGACAGTGGTCAGAGTTAATGTTCCTTCTAAGCAGTGGAGTCTTGTGAGCAAAACTTCTACTTTGTGAGCTACTGGCATTAAAGCTGTGAGCGAGCGATTTGGCTGCTGGATAAATTACTTGGCTCTGGAGCCATCCTTCCTGAGCTAAGACAAAAATGTGTGAGCTGGAGGCTAAAAACTGTGAGCTAGCCCACACTACCTCAGCTTAGGGGGAACACTGAGTCATGATGACTTGACCCCACAGCAGGTCTTGACCTAGCAACCTGAGGAATGTTGGACAGGATTCAACATGTACGTGCCCCCCCCCCCACTCTGGTTGAGGAAGGGAAGTGCAAGGAGGTCAGCTGAACTACCTAGAAACTGTCTTTGTGGGGGGGAGGCAGAGGTCATTTCGGGGGGGATCGTGGGGGATCGCAGTTCCCCCGGGTGAGGTGCAAGGGGCGGGGCACATGATGAAGCCCCGCCCCCTGCTTTGGGCCGCCCTGCTTCTGGCCCTCATTCAGCCAGGAGGAGGCAGGAGAAGAGGGAGGGTAAGTTGCTTCCTCCCTGCCTCTCCCCACCCCTGTCTGCCTGGGGCCAGGGAGGGCCTTCACGGGGCTTCCTCGCACTCCCGCCGGCCTTGCAGGTCCACCGCTGGGCCCCTCATGGGGCTCGGCAGTGGAGCTGCAAGGCCGACGGCGGCAGCCGGGACCGTTGGGGGCGGGGTGTGTGGCCTTATGACACACTTCTGGTGATGTCAGGGGGTGTGGCCTTATGACACACTTCCGGTGATGTCAGGGGGTGTGGCATATGCTAATGAGTTATGCTAATGAGTTCCCCTAGCTCTTTTTCTACGAAACGACCCCTGGGGGGAGGTATTTGTGAATTTCCTCCATTGTGCAGGGGTTGGACTAGATGACCCTGGAGATTGCTTCCAGCTGTATGATTCTATGACTGGCTGTGCGGGTTTTAAAAAAACCTGTGCTTTAGCAGCATCTGCCACCATAGCACAAAGATCTTCCATGTGTGACTGAAAGTAAGCTGTGGCAGTCATTTTGTGGCTGTGCCCACTACACTTTTGTCAGAATTTTAAAGGTGCCCACAGGCTCAAAAATGTCCCTGGTGCAGAGGCTTGGACCTGGGAGGTCTGCCTAGGAAGAAAATAAAAAGTTCAGAATTATCTATAAACCTACAGAATGTACCCCGCTGCTTTAAATGATTTATAGATTCTTGTAGCCCAGAGTTTGAGACAAAGAATTATCCCTGCTCTAAATCATTCTTGTGAATGGTTGTTTAATTTCGTACTTAGCACACGATAAGTATGTGGTTTTGTGGGAATTTTTAAATTAGTCTTTTTAAAATCTGTGATTGACTCCCCAGGAGACTCTGGAGTTTCTCTTTATATAAGAGGGTTCCTGGTATCAGTATTATACAGATCAGGTTTCTGTCGGTAATTTGGATTTCTGCAAACCAGCAGAAATTTATGGAGTCTTGTGTTGCACTGACTTGTTCAGATCTGTGGCGGGTCACATGTGGATTACGCAACGCTTTTTTAACTGGGGACTTCCCTTTCTTTCCTGTAAATTGTAATACGTCGTGTAAGCTGCCCTTGGACAGCCGTTGGTAAGAGGACCATTCAGGATTTCCCCTGTCAACAGAAGGTTTTGCTGTTTTACCCAGAAAAAAAAAAGAGGACGCTTGCGGTGCAGGTGGTTCCCTGAAATAAGCTGGTTTCAATTCAGTCCTTTGGGTGGTTTGATTCCTCAGTATTTTTTAAAGGAAAGCGGAATATTTAAAGCTACTCGGAAAGGAAACACCAGGAAGAGAAGAAATTGACATTACAAAGAAGTGATCGGCCTCACAGTCCTGAACAACTGAAAGCAATTCAATACACTGAAGAGGGTTCAAGTGGTTTGCAGATTATTTGCTTCCTTTTTTTCTCTAGACTGCTCTTTTTAAAAACTCATAGTTAGATGTGGATGGGCCTTTTTTTCTCTTTCCATCTTTGGGACTTTCTACTGCCGGGGTTCTTGCCCGCGCTCTGGCCCTCGCTGCTGGATGGTCTCCTGTGGTGGTCTCCTGCTTGGTTGTCCACTTTTGGGCCCTCGCTCCTGGCTTCCAGAGGTCTCAGACAGGGGTCAGGGGAAGAGGTTACGTCACCACCCTCCATCTGCCCTACCGGAGCTCCTGCCACGTTTCTCTCTCTCTCTGGCGTGCAGCAGCCTGAGTGTCCGATCGCCACTCCTCTTCGACCATCTGCGCTTGTCTTATATCCCCTGCCCCGCTTTTCGACTCCTTCCTCCAACCCCTCCTTTCATAGCTCCGCCCCTCCTCTTAACAGCCGACACTGACCGGGGCGGTTGGGCCTGGGCCCTGTTGTGACACCTTGCCAGGAGGCCGCGAGCACTCTCTCATGGTTCCTGGCTGCCTTCTCCCTGCCCGGCGTGCCACTAGTTGCCATCTCGGGCAGGACCAGGCAGTGGCTGCGGGGGCAGGGGCAACCCAGCTGTTGGCCAGCCAGGCGACGGAGGCCACACTGTGGGGCTTGTAGAAGGAGACTGTGGAGCTTTCCCTCAGTGCGCCCGCTTGGTCAGCCTTCCTGGTTGACGGCCTCCTTGCCTCTTTGTCCCGCAGTCTGGGTGCACTGTCGGCCCTGGTGAGTGCCGGGTTCCCACGGCTTGGGTAGCAGCTGGGGTCAGTGTTTTCATCTTGGGGCACGTGGCCTTGGACCACATTGGGGGCTGTGCCGAGGCCTGCTGCAGGGACGCCGGGACAGCTACTATAGAGCAATGGTCCCCAGTGTGGTACCCTTCGGTACCGTAAACTGACCTGTGTGTTCACTGACACCCACTAGTGTCCCCATAGCACGTCTTCCCCAAAGTAAAGAGCCACTCCAGGCCTTCCTCTACTTCAGTGGATCAGGAGATGCTTCATAAGTACCCAGGAGGTATCATCTTTGGGCCAACTCGTTTGGAAACAGCTGCCCCCATCACAGGACAATGCTTCTTTTGTCGCTTAACACTGTTTTACATCTCCCAACATTTTGTGAATGGTCCCCTCCCGTTATCTGAAGGAGTGAGCAGTGACTCACGAAAGCTCCTACCCTGCCACAAATTTTGTTAGTCTTTACGGTTCTACTGGACTTAGGGTTGCCAAATATAAATTGTCCGGGAGCAGGGGGCTCCCGGACAACGTCAGTATTGTGCGCGCGCGCCGCGTGTACGTCACCCGGAAGTGACGTCACACGCTGGGGGCGGGGCCACGCTATTTGAGGGGAAAACGAAGAGTTTTCCCCTCAAATGGCTGCCATTTGAGGGGAAAACTCTTCGTTTCCCCCTCAAATAGCGTGGCCCCGCCCCCAGCGTGCGACGTCACTTCCGGGTGACGCACACGCGGGGGTGGGGTTTCCCCCGGGCCCGATTTTCGGCCCGTCGGAAATCGGGCCAGCAAAGCGGGGGAATCCCCGCCCCCCCGGCCCGATTTGGGAACCGTAACTGGACTCTTGTTCTTTTCTCCTGCTAGACAGACAAACACAGCCACCCATCTTGACCGGGTCCCACCCCCTGGCAGCCATTCTATGGTTGTGCCCACCACACTTGCTCAGAATTCCAACAGCATTTACAGATTCCACAAAATGAGGGACCCCAGCTGTTGAGATCCTCCAAATCCCATGTCTTTGATTTTAGGAGATTGGTCCAAAACTCCTATAATTCTGGCAAGCTTTATTGTGGATTCTTCACCACTGGATTTGTTTCTGGGTGGGTTTTGTTTTTAAAATTTTCATTTTATGTCATAAGTAATTAATTTAAATTGTGTTTGTTTTTTATGGGCCCACTGAAGCGAAAAGCCCAGACGCATGCTTAATAATAGCTGTAACAACAATTTAATTTTTCCTGCTTCTCTCCTGCCAAACTGTAGGGAAGAGAGAACATTTGTGTAAACAAAAGAAGGAAAACACTGGCCCACACCTTGTTCTTCTCTGCCACGATTATTTCAGATCCCTCCATAACTACACAAGAAAAGACCAGTGGACCTGATAGCATCCTTTTTCACAGTGGTCAGCCAGTCGCCCCTCGGGTTGCCATCCCCCCCAGTCGGACCAGGGGATCCCCCGATTTTGGGGGTCCTAATCCGCCGCTGGTCAGCTGGCCGGCGGGGGAAGCTCCACTGCTGAACAGCAGCAGCTGCACGGGGACACCACTGACGCAATGATGTCACCGCCAGTGACATCATCACACTGGGGCCATCACATGGCAACGCTCTAGCATTCAGAGGGGACTCTATAGTTACCATAGAGTTTTTGCTCCGAACGCTAGAGCGTCAGCACACAATGCCCATAGCATGATGATGTCAAAAGTCTCAACAAGGAGCCAGGAGCTCCCCGCTGCAGGTAAGGTGAGACCTGGCAACTCTAGTTGCCCTGAAAGCCCGCTGAACTGGCCATAAGGATCCAAAGCTT
The DNA here is from genome assembly GCF_001447785.1 of Gekko japonicus. Lineage (NCBI taxonomy): Eukaryota > Metazoa > Chordata > Lepidosauria > Squamata > Gekkonidae > Gekko > Gekko japonicus. The sequence continues at coordinate 943,744 of NW_015172569.1, forward strand.
CCTCCTGATGCTGCCTCCTAGCACTGGGTTTCAGAGGTATACTGCCTCTGAATATGGAGGTTTCCTAAGCACCATGGCTGCTAGCCATTGATGGACCTCTCCTCTGTCAGTCTGTTTAACCCCCTTGTCACGCCATCTTCCGTGGCCTTCAAAATTCCAAAAGGGCAGAGCTGGTTTGCTTTCCATACGACAGGCAAAAAACTGTTGCTCATACGGTGTAAAAGAAGAACAGAAAAGATGAGGTCATGATGTTCTCAGCGAAGGCTTTTCGGAGAAAGTCAGATTTCAAAAGGGAAGAAGAGGTAGGCGAGATGTCTAAGCATGCTGCTGACAGTATTCCAGGCCTGGGAGTCCACACAGAAGAAGCCATGGAGATGAAGTCTGGAGTGAAAGAAAGGGACAAATTAGAAACTAAAATTGCAAAACGTGCAACTGCATCGCACTTATGCCAGCATTTTCCTTTTAGGAAGGCAAAGAGTCCATGGAGTTTCATATTCATCGCTCTTTCAACAAATATATAAGCAGTCCTATATATATATTTGTCGAAAGAGCGATGAACATATATATATATGTTCTTACTCATGTCAGAATATGAATCACTCCTGTGTCAGAGGCGTAGCCTTACAAAACCTCGGAAGGAATACGAAGATGGCAGCTGCCTTTCTCTCCTCACAGCCCACAGAAGTGGTGTGCTTATTCTATTATAAGTAAGATTCCTTTGTAGGAGGGCCGCCGTTCCTCTCAAACCGAAGCTACAGAGACTTCCATTTCTTCTTTCTGCACAGGGCTGGGTAAATTTTTTTAAAAAACAAACAGTGGTGAAGCTCTCCTTATTTGATGGGCGATTACTGCATCTCAGAACTTCACCGTCATCCTCTTGGCAACCAAACCCAGAGAGTGTTTGGACCACGGTCTCATTACTGCTTAGAGCTACAGATTTCTCTTTCTTTTTTTCCCTGGATGCCAGGGCCAGAGGTCTTCGTGCAGTCCCAGATCCCCCGATGGCTGAGTGTAGAGGGCACTTTTACACGCATTCCAATTAGAGCTGTCAACTCCGGGTTGGGAAATAGCTGGATAAGCTGTGGGGTGAAGGCTGGGGGGGGCAGGGGGGGAGAGGAGGGACCTCGGCAGGGTATAATGGCGTAGAGTCCACCCTCCAAGCAGCCATTTTCTCCAGGGGGGTCTGATCCTGGTCGTCTGGAGATCAGTTGTAATAGCGGGGGATGTCCAGGTGCCACCCAGAAGTTGGCAACCCTAATTCCAGTCCCAGAAGCAGTGAGAAGAAAAGGGCATGTGCAGAAGTGTAAGACAGAACCTCTGTCCCTGATTGTGTTTGCCCAGGCCAATTTGAGAAAACACACAACACAATCCTGTAGAGTAGAACCAGATCTAGAACTTTATTAATAAAGGAGGGAAGCACGGGTTCAACAAGATTTTGGATCCCTAAGCTCTCCCTAAGGTTATAATGGGAGACATAGGGTTTTATACTTCACATTACATCAGAGAAATAAAACAGAATTATTGGTTCCATCAAGCATTGTCAAATTTCATCACCTATTTCCCATTGGGTTAAGACCTGGGG
>NW_015172569.1:945516-971577 GCF_001447785.1 Gekko japonicus
CGATTTGAGGGGAAAACAAAGAGTTTTCCCCTCAAATGGCTGCCATTTGAGGGGAAAACTCTTTGTTTTCCCCTCAAATCGCGTGGCCCCGCCCCCAGCGTGCGACGTCACTTCCGGGTGACGCGCACGCGGGGGTGGGGTTTCCCCCGGGCCCCGATTCCGGCGCACCGGGAATCAGGGCTCCGAAATGGGGGATTCCCCGCCCCCCGGCTGCATTTGGCAGCCCTACAGAACAAGCAAGGTCATGGGTAGCATAACTGTGTATCAGCATTTCTGCCTTCTTCCCAGCATGCATTCAAACAACAGTCACAAATGAACCAAAGTTAATACCTGAATACATTCATCATATGTATTATGGAAGTGCTAAGTATACCTACTAAGTTAAACCTGTTAGGCAGTGGCAGAGTACAAGGTGGTTCATAAAATGTGCGTACAACAGAAGCAACCGCTGGCCTCCCAAGGGGTGCAAAACAGAGACTGAATTTGGTGATACTCTTGCCCTCAGGGGAGGAGCGCTGTACTCTAGGCAGGGTTTATTTGGATCAGTTGGGCTGGTCCTAATAAAAGGCACTACGTGGATTTCCCCCCCCTCATGCTTGGCATTTATCTCAGTCTAAAAAAGAGTCCCTGAAGTACCTCAGGGGAGCCCTTTTTTTAGACTGAGGCACATAACTCAGCCCTTACCTGGATAGCTCAGACTAGCCCGATCTCAGCCGATCTCAGAAGCTAAACAGTGTTGGAGACCACCAAGAAAGTCCAGGTCTGTTAGGCAGAGGCAGGCAACGGCAAACCACCTTTCGACGCCTCTTGCCTTGGAAACCCTAGGGCCTTATGGGGTCGCTGTAACCCGGCTGCAACTTGATGCCCCCCCACAAAAAAAAGTACCTCAGCACAAGTTTCTTACTTCCGCCCCCTTCTGCTGCAGTTATTCGTTCATGGAAAAAATGGCAGTATTAAGGTGGTTTATGCTTTGTTTTATTTTGCCTCTGCGTCTTCTCATAATTAATAAAAGAAGGTACAGTCAGAAGAATTGCTGTTCATCCATCCAGCCGTGAATTGTTGGGGACGTTTTGGCCTCAGTAAGAGAAGTTTTTAAAAATCAGACTCTCGTAGTGATTGAATTTACAGTTTAGATACAGTCCCTTATATTTTGCAGTGTTAAGGAACTAGTAGTTTGTGGCCTTGCACTAAGATCCCATGGCCTTAATTTGTTCTAGAACAATCCTTAGAGACCGCTGTACAAGAGAATTTTTTAAAAGTGGCTGTATATATTTAAGTTGTTCTAAGTAGGCTTCCCAAGTCCCCCAGGGGGGCGGGGAAACCCCCGCCCCAGAGGCCCGTTCCCCGCCGCCGGCAGATCGGGCCCTGGGGGGAACCCCACCCCGATGTGTGCATCACCCGGAAGTGACGCGACCACGCCGGGCACGCTGGGGGCAGGGCCACTGTCATCTGAGGGAAAACTTTATGGTTGTGGATGGTCGTGGCCCCGCCCAAGCATGCCCGGCGTTGTCACGTCACTTCCGGGTGATGTGCGTGCGGCACGGGAGTCGCCCGGTAAACAGAAATTTCAAGTTGGCAACCCTAGTTCTAAGCCACTGTTCATTCTAGTAGTCTTATCTGTGGGCCCAAAAATATTGAATGATGACAGAAGTGAAGGGGGGGTGGTAGGTGGGGCTGAGAGAGCCCCTTCAAGAACTGCCCTTGAGAGAACAGCTCTGAAAGAACGTATGACTGACCCAAGGTCAAGCCAGCAGCTGCATGTGGAGGAGTGGGGAATCAAACCCGGTTCTTCCAGAGTAGAGTCCGTGCTCCTAACCACTACACCAAACTGGCTTAGTAAGCATGGACATGTTAGAGGCACCATCAAGCCTGAACAGCGATGCCAGCCTCCAGTTGGGACCTGGGGATCCCCCAGAATTACAGCTCATCCACAGACTCCAGAGATCAGTTCCACTGGAGAAAATGGATGATTTGGAGGGTGGACTCTATGGCATTGTACCCTACTGAGGTCCCTGTCCTCCCCAGGCTCCACATTGAAATCTCCAGGCGTTTCCCAACCTGGATCTGACATCCCTACCCCCCATCCCCTGCCAGTGACCAGGGGGACCTGGAAACCCTCGCCTGAAGTCATCAGGGAATATTGCAGATAACTCGGATGTTTTTAGCAAAGATTTGGATATTCTGTATAACAGTTGGGAAGCTATTGTTCCACTACGATATTTCTAATGGTGCATAAGATGGGAAGATCCCTGGCCCTTTGCTGAAATGCTGAAATATGAGTTCTAAGCATGTAGACTTGGAGCAAATATAGCTCTGAAACCAAGGAGACTGAAGGCCAGTGTGGTGCAGTGGTTAGAGTGTCAGACTAGGATCTGGGAGACGCAGGTTCGAATCCTGACTCTGCCATGGCAGCTTGCTGGGGGTTGGTTCACACAGTTGTTGTGAAGATAACACAGAGGAGAGGATAACAATATACACTGCTTTGGGTCTCCATTGGCGAGGAAGGTAGGGCATAAATGAAGTAAAGGAATGGATAAATGATGTTGGCTGTTGAGAGTATCATGAAGTTCCCAGTCAGGATTTGACATCAAGAGGAGACCTTGGAACTGAAAGGAACCCAAGCTGACGTATGGGGCACTTTGGTATTGTCTGTGATGAGATATTCAGAGCCATAATTTGGGCTGGAAAGTACCGTCAAATCACAGCCAACTTATGGTCATCCCACAGGGTTTTCAGGGCAAGAGACGTTCAGAGGTGGTTTGCCATTACCTGCCTCTGCAGGGTGACCCTGGACTGGGTGGTCTCCTATCCAGGCACTAACCCAGGGCGGACCCTGCTTAGCTTCAGAGATCTGACAAGATCAGGCTAGCCCGGGCCCTCCAGGTCAGGCCACCCATAATTTAGATGGCTGCAAACAACGGGAAGATGAAATGGGCCATCCCATTTGGTAAATAGGACCTAAAAATGGTGGCCACTGATATTATCCTGCCACAAATGGACCGCAGTGACTCATCCAAGGTTGCACCCCACCAGTGTTCACTGTGCAAAAATGATTCTAGTCCGATTACAGTCCACGAATTTGCTTCTTCTTTATTTTTTTATTTTACGTCATGCAGTGCTGCTGCTGCTGCTGCTTCCAACAATTGCCATGCGACTACAGATTCCCCAGGTAAACAATCTGTTTCCCTCAATGCTTCGTCAGGTCGCTTTATACTTGGAGCCCATGCTCTACGTCTCCTACTCAGAATTAGTCTTGTATTTTCTTGGCATCTGCTAGCTCTCATGACGTAAAATAAAGAAACAAAAGAAGAAGAAGCAAATTCATGGACCGTAATTGGACTGATATTATCCTGGCTTGGGGAGAGAAATGGGGAAGTTTGAAGAAAGGGAAACAGGCCTTTAAAATGACTGGGACAAGTATCCAGATCAGCAGTCTAGACTTCTGTGCTGCTGGTACACTTTGACTTATATTAAAATGTATCTTGTCTTTTTCCTGGATATTACACTCATTAAGTAGGGTATTTCTTGCCATCATCTCAGATTTATTTATTTTTTGCTTCTTTATTAATGACGATAAGAAATTTCCACCTTGCACTCTGTATATAAAAGAACTGTAAAAGGAGGCTTACAACAATAGCAAATAATGCCGAGCTATAAAGATCTCACAAGATAACAGCAACCTAGATGCAATTGTCGTTCCAGCTGCTGCTGGGTGAATGGGTCCCTTGTTTTCTCTCCTTCTCCAGAACTGGAGTCCTTTATGGCTATATATTGCAGCAAACCAAAGAAAAGATCCTATAATTGAAGAGTGGGATGTGGGAACAGAGAGCCGTTGGAGTACATTCTGCCGTTTGTGAATATGTGTCCCCTGAAAAGAGAGAGAGTTCTAGATTTTAACCTGTGTAGGCACAGGAGGGCAGCCTGAAACGTCACGAGTAGCCTGATTTCGTCGGCGCTCGGAAGCGGAGTCGGCCAGGGTCAGTATTTGAGTGAGAGACCACGGGGTGGTTATGCAGAAGGCAGCAATGGCGATCCACTTTGGCTCATCTCTTTCCTTGAAACCTTATGGTCTTAGGGTCACCAGGAGTCAGTTGCAACTTGATGGCACACCATCATTATTAGGCACAGGAAACCAAGCATAATTTCTCTGGAAATAGAGCTGTGTGGTGTGGGCTTATTTGGACTATCGTGTGCAGTTCTGGTCACCGTATCTCAAAAACGATATTGCAGAGCTGGAAACAGTACAGAGGAGGGCAACCAGGATGATTAGGGAACTGGAGCACCTCCCTATGAGGAAAGCCTAGATTTTAACCTGTGTAGGCACAGGCGGGCAGCCTGAAACGCCACGAGTAGCCTGATTTCGTCGGAGCTCGGAAGCTAAGCGGAGTCGGCCAGGGTCAGTATTTGGGTGGGAGACCACGGGGTGGTTATGCAGAAGGCAGCAATGGCGACCCACTTTGGCTCATCTCTTTCCTTGAAACCTTATGGTTTCAGTTGCAACTTGATGGCACACCATCATTATTAGGCACAGGAAACCAAGCATAATTTCTCTGGAAATAGAGCTGTGTTGTGTGGGCTTATTTGGACTATCGTGTGCAGTTCTGGTCACCGTATCTCAAAAACGATATTGCAGAGCTGGAAACAGTACAGAGGAGGGCAACCAAGATGATTAGGGAACTGGAGCACCTCCCTATGAGGAAAGGCTGAAGAGTCTGGGACTTTTCGGGTTTGAAATGAGATGACTAAGGGAACATAGTAGAGAGTAATACCGTTATAATTGAAGAAGTAGAGAGTTATGCACGGGGGTGGAGAGAGTTGACACAGACGTTTTCCTCGCTCTCCCAAAGTATTGGAACTCGGCATCCAATAAAGATGATGGGCAGTAGATTCCGGATGGAGAAAAGGAAATATTTCTTTACGCAACAAGTGATTAAAACGTGGAATTTGCTCTTGGAGGATGTAATGATGGCCACAGGGATAGACAGCTTTAAAAGGGGATTAGGCAGATTCACGGAGGACACTTTCTGTCAGCGTCTACTTGCCATAGTGACTAAACAAGCCCTCCACATTCGGAGGCACAACATGAGGGGAAGGCTTCGGCCTCCAGAGTAACAGATCTTCCTTATCCAAGCCCAGCACTGAGGAGAAGTTCCACATTCAGAGGCAGTTCACCTCTGCTTACTGGTGCAGGAGGCAACATCAGGGAAGGCCTCGGCCTCTCTGCCCTGTTCTTGGCTCTCCAGAAGAACCGGTTGGCCAGTGTGTGAGACAGGAGGCTGGACTAGATGGCCAACCGGTCTGATCCAGTAGGGGTTTTCTATGTTCTTATCCAGTACGTTCCCATCCCATCCATTCAATAAACTCCATTTTATTTCTGAAGCTTAATATTCTTATGTCTGGGGCAGCCGCCCCCATCCCCAGATCCTGGTAAAAAATATCCCTGCTTTCTCTCCCCTTTCTGTGCTTGGCCCCTACTACTAGACATAAGAGAAGATTAACATAATCAGTACACCATTAGATGAGTTCCATAAATTGTATTGGATTCTAACCACTCTGTAATTACTGCACATCCGATTTGCAACAAAAGGTAATTATAGGCCCTGCTCGAAGCAAGGCTTCTTATAAAACTGAATGAAAAGTCTGATTCATCTCGCAAGGAGACCCGCCTACCCGCTCAGGCGCTGAGATTTCTTCCACCACCACCTTCTTATGCTCCTACCCCCACCCCCCGTTTCTAAGGAAGGGAAAACTCCTGAGACCTGTCTGAACATGGAGCTTTTTAGTATTTCAGTATAACTTGTAAAATAATGTTTTGATTATAAGGTTTCACCGACTTGAAGTGCAATTTCCAAACTCTTAATGACTCTCAGTGTTGGGGCTTTTTTCTTCTTCCCAACTTGTGAAATCCCCCTCTTGTTGCACAAATCTACCTATCTGATGTTGGCGAGAGATAAGTCAGATGAATTTCTGTGAAGACATATTTTGGTCTCCTCCGGTGGCTGAGTAGCAGAACGGTTTTGTTCTGTTTTCCCTTGGAAGAGCAGCAGGCAGTTCTTGGGAACGGTATTCCTGGCTCACACATGCGGGAGAAAGCAGGGGCCAGATACTGAGATGGTAGAATGGACAACACGGCTTGAGCCCAGAAGCTGCCTTGCACCAGCCATTGGGTTGGTTAGTTAAGGGCAGTATTGCCTGCTGTGAGTGGCCGTGGCTCTCCAGGGACTCGGATGGAGGTCTTTTGCATGACCTGCTCCTTGAATCTTTTTACTTGGTTCAGAATGCTGCAGCCGTAGTGTTGACTGGAGTGAGTCGTAGGGACTATATCATTCCAGTCTTATTCCTATCAACACTAGCTTCCAGTTAGGTGCTGTTTTTGACCTTTAAAGCCCTATACAGCCTGGAACCAGTCTTCCCTCTAAGCTGAGTTAGTGTGAGCGAGCTCACAGTTTTTTAGCCTCCGGCTCACACATCTTTGTCTTAGCTCAGGAAGGATGGCTCCAAAGCAAACGAATTTATGCAGCAACCAAATCACTCGCTCACAGGGCTTTTTTTTTGTAGAAAAAGCCCAGCAGGAACGTCTCTCTGCCACCTCATTGTATGTGTGAACAGGGGATGAGTCATCTCAAGAGAACTGAATTAGGCCTAGTCTATATGTGCAACATAGAATGGGCCGGTAGACCTCGTGCGTGGAAGAATGCTCTCCTATGCTTTAGACTGCAGATGTGGAATGCCATTTTTTCTCCTGCGTATAACAAAAACCTATCTTTTGGTGTAGTGCTTAGGAGCGTGGACTCTAACCTGGGAGAACCAAGTTTGATTCCCCACTCCTCTACATGCAGCTGCTGGTGTGACCTTGGGTCAGTCATAAGTTCTCTCAGAGCTGTTCTCTCAAGGACAATTCTCGAAAGAGCTCTCTCAGCCCCACCTACCTCACAGGGTGTCTGTTGTGGGGAGGGGAAGGGAAAGGAGATTGTAAGCCGCTCTGAGACTCCTTTGGGTAGTGAAGGGCGGGGTAAAAATCCAATATCTTCTTCTACTTCTTGCAGGAAGAAAACTAGCATTGACTGACATAAAAGCTCACTGAAGTGCTATGGTTTTTATTTTAACTAGCAAGGCGTTTCTGTGTCAAGGATAATTCAAAACAGGGCCACCCGTATGCAGTCTCAAAAGGTACAGTCCTCTCTCCCATTTCGGGACTGTACCACTTCATTCTGCTGCACATGTATACCAGTCCTTACCCACAAGGGAGTTGTATTATAGACTTGCCGTGATTGTTGATTGTATTACCAATTTGCTTTCGAGTGGTACTAGTGTAATCTTTGGTAAATCATAGAACTACAAAGATGGGAAGGTCTAGTGGGTAAAGTGCTGGACTCAGGTAGCGGTGGGATAATTAGGGCAGGGGTTCCCCTGGTTTCAGGGGCTCTTATATGTCGCCAGCCAGCTGGGCTGTAGAGGAAGCCTCAGCCCCTCCCACATCAACATCATTGGCGTGATGACTTCACCAGGAAGTGACATCATATTGCATGTTGACACTCTGGCATTTTGAATGAAACTTTATGGTAACCAAAAAGCCAGGGCATTGACGTACTCAGCGTGATATGTCACTTCCTGCTGGCGTTATCATGGCATGCGTTTGAAGATCCTGGAATGGACCCGAGAGGCCCCCACTAAAAGACAGGTAAGTCCTGGCAACCATATTTCGTCCATCAGCCATGGTAGTTTACACAGTTGTACGGGGAAGATGGCTGCAACTTAAGGGTTTTCTCTATACGGTTGTACGGGTTAAGTCCCACCTGTAACGTAGAGGGGTTGTGGTGAAACAGTCTTCTGATTGCAGCATCGTGCCCTCAAACGGCTGGTCGCTCTGTGAACTAGGACACTGTTGCATGAAAATTCTCCAGAGAGATTTTTTTTTTAATTAAAAAAACAGATTGGTCATTTCTTCACTGGCATTGCACACGATAATTTCATCAGCGCTTCCAAGGACTAGAGTAGCATTAGGTGCAGCAAGCGGGGGGGGGGGGGATAATTCAAAATGCCATTGCCAGAAAAATGGCAAAGATAATTCTAAAACAATGGATGCTGTAAGACTTGCTGTTGTATCAGCATCCAGGTAGTAGGGCATTTAAATGTATAGATTGTATGTGGTGCAACGTGCAATGCATGCTAGATAGATTTAAGGATAATGCAGTCTCCCAGTGTGACGAAATACGAGCAAATGAAATCTTCTCCGTAGCCATTGTGCACTCAAGGATTGTGCTTTAGTGAATCAAGGACACCCCATCTAGTTGCCGCCACTGAGGTGAAATTGAACATACACAAAAAGAGCTTTAATCCTATAGCACTGTACATGATTCTATAGCTTTTAGTGCAGACATTTGGAATGAACATAGGAGGCAATGAGGTGCATATGTAGCCATGTCAGACCATCCATTTTGGACAATGGACAAGAATGCGCTTAACTTAACATGGTATAGTAACCATATAACGGCCCCGGTCACACAACAAAGTTGCCATGGGAGAGGCACAGATGGTGGGCGGATTATCCCGGCGCGATCACACCCCAACATCTGGGAAGTGGAGCGCACCTGTGGCTTACCGCCGACCAGGGCTTTTTTGTAGAAAAAGCCCAGCAGGAACTCATTAGCATATTAGGCCACACCCAACAGCAGAAACATATTAGCATATTAGGCCACACCCCCTGACAGCACAGCACATTAGCATATTAGGCCACACCCCACATGTTACCAGAAGTGTGGTCATCCAACCACACCCACCTTTTGCTTCTTATTCTGTTTACTTTGGTCCCTGCCACACGGCAGGGAAAACACCGGCCAAAGTGCGGCTAATTAGAGCCGCACCAAAATAGAGACGCTGCGGCGGGATCCCATGGATCCCCTTAGCCGCGGCGCCGTTGCTCCCCGGCACGATCAGATGCCGGGGAGGAAGCTACAGTCGGGAGGGGGAGGCTGCCGAACTGCGCATGTCTGAGCATGCACAGTTCGGGCAGGAGCCGGGGACGAGCCGCCAAAAGGATGCGCCGGCAATCCCACGGCCGGCTTTGATGTGGCCTTCTTGGATGAACCACCACGGTAGGTGGTTCATTTTTGCAGCGGGATTTTGGGTGGAAGGGGCGGATCGGGAACGGCCGCGCAACACCTCCCAGATGTTGCGGTGGGATCGCGCCCGTTTGCTGCGGCCCCGATCTGTCCCTCTCACGGCCCAAAACCTCTCGTGTGACCGGGGCCTTTGTTGTCAAAACCCTGGGCTTTTTTTGTAGCAGGAACTCCTTTGCATGTTAGGCCACACACCCCTAATGTAGCCAATCCTAATGAGTGTCTGCTGTTAGGTGTGGCCTATTATGCTAATGAGTTCCTGCTGGGTGTGGCCAACTCAGGAGCCAGCCGGAACTCCGTTCCTGTGCGTTCCTGCCCCCGGGCTGCCTCCAGACAGCCGTGGTGTGATCGCGCCGGCGCGCAGCATTCCCCTCCGGTCCCTCGTTTACCCGCCGGCGCTGAGGGAAGGACCCGTGGTGTGCCACCGGCGCGTCTGATCGCATAATCGCGGATCAAACTGCGCCAGGGCAATTAGCCACACCTCCCCCCGCCCACAATATCCGGCCCGTGTGACTGGGACCAACATTTGGTTTCATTGGTTACAAGCCTCAATTCAAAGTGTTGGTTTCAACCCTTAAATCTTTACATTATTTGGACATTCTCCATTATCAACCTACCTGGACCCTAAAGTCATCCAATGAGGCCTGGAAAGTCTTACCATGTGACAGGGGCTCTGTCAGTGTGAGGGCTGAGATGGTGGGTTTCCCTCTCCCCCGCCATGGAGCACTCTGGGCTCTTTCTCTTTTAGTGATCAGGAGGATTATAATCTTTTCCTAGCGAGCCCTTGGGCTAAGTAGAGGTGTCTAGGCTTCTACTCTGTTGCCGGCTAACTTGTGTGGTTTTGTATGTTTGGTTGATTTTAGATTGTATTTTGCTTGTTTATTTTTGCTTTTATGGCCTTTGCTGACAGAAAAATGTGAATAGATGCATGAGTAAGTGTGCTGTTACCATTGAACTATGGACCAGAAGGTTGGCTATTACTGATCTCCTGTTCCTTAGTGAGAGACAGAGACAGAGAGAGAGAGATGAGAGACAGACAGATATGAGAGAGAGAGAGAGAGAGAGAGAGAGAGAGAGAGATAGATATGCAGCCAAATATAATAGAATGAACTGCCTGTGGAGCCCTGCTCGAGGACTATTCCTGAATGCAGGAAGGGAATATTCAAACTAGACCCTCTTGATGTTAGTCAAAAGCAAGGTGGGAAATTAAAGTTAAAAGAATAGCAAGTGACCACAGCAGGGTATAAATTCTCCATGGGAAGATTCCCAGGGAACCAAAAGACTTGCATCATAGATCACGGATGGCACCATCCGTGATAGTTCTCACAAGGGACGGGGTGTGGGTGTTTTGGCTCTTTTCCTGCTACCAAGGCACTCATGAGGAGCCAGAGAGCAGGGAGAGGTTCAGGCCTCCTGCTGACAGAGCCTTAGAGTTGGGAGGGGTCTTGTTGGCCATCTAGTCTAACCCCCTTGCTCAGTGCAGTAAAAGCAAGGCTAGAACATTCTTGACTGATGGCGGAAGATCTCCAGTTAAGTGGAGGTCTCCTCTTCTAGGTAACTGCTTCCATTGTCACACCGCTCTTAGAGTTAGGTTGTTTCTCCCAATTTCCAACCAAAACGTACCTTCCTGTAATTTTAGATCTAGTCTTATCCACTGGAAGTCATGGAAGCAGTAATAGAATTCACATTCCTGGGATCCAAGATCACTGCAGATGGTGACTGCAGCCATGAAAGTAAAAGATGCCTGCTCCTTGGGAGAAAAGCGATGGCAAACCTAGACAGCATAATAAAAAGTAGAGACATCGCCCTGCCAACAAAAGTCTGTATGGTCAACAGCATTGGCTTATAGGAATGATGTCATCACTGTGTGCCTCTGCTATAATAAAGCCCAAGCCCAGCAAAACTTCAAAATAGACCTGATGGGGATGATCCAACATTAGGACCTTTTGCCTTTTGTTTAGAAGCTAATTAGTAGGAAGGAAGTTGATCTAGAAAGTTGGTTCTAGATCAAATCAAGCCTGAGCGCTCCCTAGAATAATAACAACAATAATAATAATATACTTTATTGTCATTGTACATAGTACAACGAAATTAAAGATGCAATCATTTCGGTGATCTACAACAATATTCATATACACTCACACACCATTCACTACTGTCCCATAACTCTCTTAAGGTTCACATAACAACTTAAAACCACCAATGTCACCCAAATTCCAGTTTCATACAGCATTTAAGGCAATAATAGCTCTCGAATAAAAACTATTCGAGTCTGTATGGTCAAAGCAATGGTATTCTCAGTAGTAATGTATGGCCGAGTGCTGAAGAATAGATTCTTTTGAATTATGGTGCTGGAGAAGACTCTTGAAAGTCCCTTGGACTGCAAGGAGATCAAATCAGTCAATCCTAAAAGAACTCAACCCTGACTGTTCCCTGGAAGGCCAGATACGGAGGCTGAAGCTCAAATACTTTGGCCACCCAATGAGAAGGGAGCACTCACTGGAGAAGACCCTGATGCCGGGAAAGATTGAAGGTCAAAGAAGACGGGGACGGCAAAGGATGAGATGGTTAGAGATTGTTAATGAACATGAAATTAAGCAGACTCCGCAGGATGATGGATGACGGGAGGGCCTGGCATGATGTGGTCCATGGGGTCGCGAAGAGTCAGACTCAACTGTGCGACAGAACAACAACAACAACTTACCCACCGGAACAATAGAGAACAAGTCTTTTCTCTTGTCCATGCCACGGTCCATCGGGGATTTGAAGAGTGCAGTCATGCCTTCGCTCAGTTCTCTGTTTCTTGTAGGGTTGCCAGTTCAAGGTTGGGAAATTTCTGGAGATTTGGTGGCTTGGGAAGAGCAGGGTTAGGGTTAGGGAAGGGGCCTCAAAGGTGTATAATGCCATAGAGTCCACCTTCCAAAGCAGCTCTTTTCTCCAGGGCTACTGAGCTCAGTAACTTGGAGACCAGTTGTAATCCCAGGAGATTTCCAACCACCATCTGGAGACTGGCAGCTCTGGTTCCCCAGCTGAACATTCCCAAATTCCTTCCATCTTTACTCACAGGACTTCTTTTCGAGACCTCCCAGCTGTCTTTTTTCTCCTCCTCTGAATCTGTTCCCGTTTGTCTATACTTTTCTTAAAGCATGGTACCCAGAACTGGACATCTTGCTAGGGCAGTCTACCTTATGAATATGCAGAGAACCATTAATGCAGCAGAAGGAGAATATTTATTTCCAGACTCTCCCTGCTGATGGTTCTCCAGTATGGCTTCCACCTTTGCCCAGCTTTCCCAGTACAGAAATGATCATTTGAATTCATTTCCCCCCCTCTTTTTATATGTTTCAAAGCACTTCACAACAGTGATCCTTGGTCTTTGCAGCTGTATTGCCAGGGAGGCCGAGGTTATTTATTATTTCTCCTGTTACAGATCAAGGAGGTGTGGGGCTGAGGCCTACAAAATGTTGTCTCGCTTACAACCGTCTACTGAACTCAATTGATGAGGTGATATTTGAACTGGGGATTTCCTGCATCACTTTCCTGCCGCTGTTCTGCCCCAGGTCTCTTGAGAGACATAAAGCACACATTTTACCTCATAAAAGAATATTTCTTTTCTCATGTCATTTCCCTCCACACACACTAAGGCAGGGGGAGGGGCAGGAGCTGCCTGTGCCTCAGGGCTCCCTCCCCTCTCGTTCTCGATACTATCTTTTTCTGACAAGTCTCTGCATACGTGCCCAATTTTGTCGGCGTCCCCCCCCCCACCCGGTTTCTGACTGTATTCTTCTACTCTGCTTGAAGACTTAAGCAGTCACTTTTGAAATAATCTAGGCTGCGGTCACACACACTAAATAATCCACGTTCAGTCCACTTTCAATGCACTTTTGAATTGGATTTTGCCAGATCACACAGTAAAAATCCAGTTGGAAAGTGCATAGCAAGTGGATTATTTAGTGCAGTGATGGTGGACCTTTTAGAGACCGAGTGCCCAAACTGTGACCCAAAACCCACTTATTTATCGCAAAGGGCCAACACGGCAATCCTTATACTAATAGCCAAGTTGCCCCCGTGAGTGCGGATATCTAAATCCGCGCTCCGGGGGCAGCTGGGGGGCAGAGAGAGGTTTGTGCACACGTGGGGCCGTCCCCACGTGTGCACAAAAATGCTAAAAGTTGGGGAAAAATCGGGGGGAAAGGAAACGAACGGCCAGAGAGGCCCAGCAGCGGCGGCGGCGAGAGATAGGTGAGGAGGGGGAAGACAGTCGGGGAGGGGAAGAGAAACTGCCGAGGGCCCGGCGGATGTAAGCCGTGCGGGCCTTGGTTCACAGGAAAAAAAAGAAAGAGAGAGAGAGAGTGGGGGGGGGAAGAGGCGAGTATCGCGGGTCCCCCTCTTGTTTAACCTGAATACTGAGGGTTTACTTTAGAAAAAATAACTCACACGTTAACTTAAGATGATCCAAACAAAGTAAGGAAAGCAATCCCAAATACTTTCATTTACTTGAAATTATCTGGCAGAGAATTCGACACGTTAATGGTGGTCTAAGCCTGGCTGGGGCGATGGCACGCGTGCCCACAGAGAGGGCTCTGAGTGCCACCTCTGGCCCCCGTGCCATAGGTTCGCCACCACTGATTTAGTGTATGTGACTGCAGCCCTAGTTTCTACTGATTTATTAATTTCTTGTCAAAGATCCGCCAGCGCTAAATGATGTTGCACACTGGAGGTGGATGCAGCCGCAGCCCTTCGCCTTATTCAATATGCAAATCACGAATTATAATTTATGTAGTGTAATAAAGGCTACATTGAGCTTGCTCTCTCTCTCTCTCTCTCTCTCTCTCTCTTGCTTTTAAACACCTGTGAGTATGAAACATCTCTTGCCCTAAAGGCTTAAAACCTGAGATGTCCAAGAAGATGGGGCCAGCTCTTACAGGGGAATAAAAAAAGAGTGGTAGAGATTATCTGTAGCAAGAACAAGACTGATAGGATTCCTAGATTGATGTGTGGGCGAATGAACACAATCACCCTCAAGGACATTCACTTTGTAGGCTCCACCCTTCCCGAACTCTGGTGCTGCTTTATCAGCCAGCCCTTCACCCGTCCCGTGATGCTTGCTTTGATTAACAATATTTCTTAGAGATACTCTCAAGCCTCCCTCCGCTCTGCCCCTGTGCTGGAAGGACACGGCAAAAAGAATCGGTCTTCTTTTCGAACCTTTCCTTGAAATTTACTTAGAATCATGGCATTGTAGAATCGCAGAGTTGGAAGGGGGCCATACAGGCCATCTAGTCCTAGGTAAGGTAAAGGTTCCCTTGCTCGAAAGCCAGTCGAATCCGACTCTAGGGTTGTGGTGCTCATCTCTGTTTCAGAGCCGAAGAGCCAGCGCTGTCCGAAGCCGTTTCCGTGGTCATGTGGCCGGCATGACTAAACACCAAGGCGCACGGAACGCTGTTACCTTCCCACCGAAGTGGTACCTATTTATCTACTTGCAATTTCTTGCTTTCGAACTGCTAGGTTGGCAGGAGCTGGAACTAGAGACGGGAGCTCACTCCGTCATGCGGCACTCAGGTCTCGAACTGCTGAACTACCGACCTTCCACAGCCTGCAGTTCAGCATCTTAATTACTTGAGCCACCGCAGGTTTACATCTAGTCCTACCCCCTGCTCAATGCAGGATCAGCCTAGAAGAGCATCCATGACAAGGGTTTGTCCAGCCGTGGCTTAACGACTGCCAGTGAGGGGGAGCTCACCACTTCCCTAGGCAGCTGATTCCACCGCTGCACCACTCTTACTGTCAAACAGTTTTCCCTAATATCTAGCTGGTACCTTCCCGCCCTTCATTTAAACCCATTCTTGAAAGTCCTACCCTCTGCTGCCAACAGGAACAGCTCCCCGCCCTCCTCTAAGGGACAGCCCTTCAGAGACTTCAAGAGAGCAATCCTGTCCCCCTCTCAACCTTCTCTTCTCCAGACTGAACATTTATTTATTTATTTGGATTTATATCCCGCTCTCCCCACAAGCAGGCTCAGGGCAGGTTCCAACAATATAAAATACAATACATTTAAAACCACTTTAAACAACAGTATAAAATAACACAAACTCTAACATATATCATATATCTTAGTGGTTATCAGGGGTCATTTCCTGCAGGAGCGCACAGGAGCGGAGCTCCGGCAGTAAAGAGCCCAGGGGACGGGCAAATGCAACAAGCCCCACCCCCTGCTCCCAGCAGCCCTCAGTCAGAGCAAGAAGCAGCCAGGTAAGCTGCAGAGCTCTCCCCGGCCCCCCGGTCCAAAACAGTCCAGTGGAACCTTTAAGACCAAGTTTTATTCGGGTACAAGCTCTCCCTCCTCTCCAAGGGCAGATCTGCACGTCCCCCCCCCAATAGCTAGCAATCCAAAACAGTCCAGTGGTGCCTGAGCAATGGGTGTTGCCTTCTGACACACAATAAGTTATGCTAATGAGTTATGTTAATAAGCTCCTGCACCTCTTTTTCTATGAAATGACCCCTGGTGGTTATGATGGCATTAAAAAATTAAGGATCCAGGCCACTGATGGAGGGCCAGCCAAAGGAGGGGGACATCCGCCCCCTCGAGCAAAAGCCCGGTGGAAAAGCTCCGTCTTACAGGCTCTGTGGAATTGTAAGAAATCCCACAGGGCCCTGACCTCACGCGGGAGCTCATTCTATCAGATGGGGGTGAGGGCTGAAAAGGGTTCCTTCCAGGGCTTGTTCTCCAGGCCCCCGGATCATCCTCGTCGTTTTCCTCTGCACCCACTCCATTCCGTCCACATCCTTTTTGAAGTGAGGCCTCCAGAACTGCACACAACAATCCAGGTGGCCAATGCAATGTACAGCGGGACTATCACATCTTGCGATTTGGATGTTATACCTCTGTTGATCCACCACAAAATTGCATTTGCCTTTTTTGTTGCCGCATCACATTGGCTGCCTACAGTGCACCTGTGCTCCAAGATCTTGTTCACACACACTCTGCTACCCAGAAGCGGTTCCCCCATCCAGTGTGCGTGTTCCTCATTTTTTTTACCCAGATATAGAACTCAGCACTTATCCTTGTGAAATTGCATCTTGTTCACATGCACCCTCTTTTCCAGTGTGTTCAGATCTCGTTGAATTCTATATCTTCTGGCGTGCTCACTGCTCCTCCCAATTTGGTGTCATCCTCAAATTTAATGAGTAGCACCTCCACACCAATGTTCCCTCTAAGCTGTGGGGTCTTGTGAGCAAAAATTCTACTTTGTGAGCCACTGGCATTAAAGTTGTGAGCGAGCGATTTGGCTTCTGCATAAATTAGTTTGCTCTGGAGCCATCCTTCCTGAGCAAAGACAAAAATGTGTGAGCTGGAGGCTAAAAAACTGTGAGCTAGCTCACACGAACTCAGCTTAGGAGGAACAATGCTCCACACCCTCCAACTTTTATAAAATATTGAAAAGTACCAGGCCCAGAACCGAGCCCTGTGGTACCCCACTGGACACCTCCCTCCATTCAGATGAAATGCCACCAACAACTACTCTTTGAGTCCAGTTCTCCAGCCAGTTCCCTATCTACCCTAACTATCTGAGAGTCCAGTGGTGTGCCCCAGTTTGGTGAGCTGCTGTGGTAATTAAGATCCAGCAAATTGAGTGACCATCCAAGAGGTGAGAATGCTCATCCCTTGCCAGCTTCCCTTGACCTGTAGGATCAGACTACAGGTCTGTCTAGTCCACCACCTCATGCCCCACAACAGCTTTTCCAGATTGTTCTAGGAAACCCACGAGCAGAGCATGAAGACAGCAGTGGCTTTTCAACAGCCATATATATTTTGCCCATTTTTTTTCCAGTTGGATGTTGCAAATGGACTCTGCTGCCATTTTTTCCGCACACGCAACATCCTTGTTCCACATTGGCATTGAGAACCTGTCCGTTGTCTCCCCAAGCAAGAAATTGGGGGGGGGCATCTTCCCATTGCCCATTTGAGGGATCACCTGCCAAGTAAGAAGTGGAATTTCCCCCCCAACTGCCTGAGTAATTCTGGTTTGGGAAGCAGTGCCGGGTATGTGATAGTAAGCAGCAAGAGAGTTTCAGTCCACACCCGCCTGCCAGTGGGTATCCAATCCCAAACGGAAATGGAAGTTATTTCTTGAGGCTTCTGGAAGGACACCAGGCAATCTGTTTCTCTGCTGGAGGGATGCCCTCAGGAAGACTGTACCTACAGACAACTGCAGTCTGGGACTTCAGGACTCCCTGCAGCCAACCTGCCGTGGATTTAATTGACGAGGAATCTCTGTACCCTAGACAGCTTCACTGGGGAGAATTGTGGCCTCCATGGCTGAAGATATTGGCCATCTCTGAAGCCCACAGTACAAGATTCAACTAGTTATTTTTTTTTAATAATACTTCCTTACAACCACTAGGCTTCCTGACATGACTTCCCTAGTCATTTGCCACTCTGCCATCCTTCCCGGCAGCAACATATGTCGCGGCCTATGGCAGATTCCCACAAGTTCACTGGCTGCTTTCCCTTTCTATCCTGTAGCTCAGTCTCTCTCGTGTGCCTGTTTCCTAAGCCCTTCTCTACCCTAGTACTCAGCCTGCTTAGTTCTTCAAATTTTGTCTCCCCGTTCTCAGCATCTCCTTCCACCAATGAAGCACTATTCTCCCTGCTCCTGAGTCTTGTTTAAGACTTCCCCATCAAGTAATTAGGCCTGCTACTGCGTTCTGGGAAGTCGCAGTCATTGTCAAACTTGCTTGACTTCTCTCTCAGCAGTTACAATGTTTGTGGACATTCTGCGCGTTTACTGCAATTCAGCCAATGACTTAGAAGAAGCTCTGAGAGGTGAACCACGTGGTTTATAGTAGTAGTGATAATAATGAAATCCTATTAGGGCAGATTTTGCAATTCATTCATGGTCCTCCCCCACCCACTGGACTTTTGTTTGGATCAAAACTCAATATATGGGCAATCCAGTGAACAATCAGAGAGACTTTTGGTATGTTTCGTTTGTTATCCCTGGAATCCATATTTATATGATTCTGAGATCTTCAGTTTTAGGAATCCTGGAAAAGCACACCTGCGTTTTGCAGAATTGAAACAAAAATGATAATAGTGTCGGGGGGGGGGGGGAAACCTTTCAAAGCTATCTTTTGTGTCCTGGAAAGCATTTTAAAGTTTTTAAAAACATAATTGGCAAAGTGAGGGCTGATTTTGAAGGGGGTTCTCTTTATGCTGTTGTTTCTGTCTTGCAGAGTTTCACAATTGCATTCTTCTGAATCATAGAAACAAGAGCAAAAAAAAAAAAAAGCCCCAAAACAAACTTCAAATGTAGCTCTTTATGTGCCAAAAGCATTTGAAAGGGGCTTCTGTTACTTGTGTTGCAACACATGCATTCCCTTTTCCCACGATCCCCAGTTCTCAGGGTTCCATAAATGTATGCCCACATGACTCCCCCCCCCTTTGTTTGTGGCCTCCATGGATGTGGGGAAGGCGGGGATGAGTGTGAGCTCTGCTTTTCCAAGTTCCCCAGAGCTCCACATAAAATTGCCCATACAAAACCCCTGGATTAAAGATGGGACAAAACAACTAATTGAGATGGAGCGGCTTGTTCTTAGTTTTCATCCTAATACAACTAAAAATGCACAGATTGTGCAAAGGCTGTGAGTGCCTCTGCATAGTTTAGAAATTATCCCGCTTACATGTGATTAAATAATTAAAAGGATTAAATAAATAATGGTGGCTTAAAGAAGGAGGAATTAAAACTCCAACAATCCGCCTCCTCCTAGTGTATTAGCATAATGATCTTCACTGACGCGGCCGCTGAGTCGTTTTGAAAGACGGTTGCATGCATCTCCAGTGTAAATCGTACTATCGTAACATAACTTTGTGGGTGATGGCTTAGTTCCAGACCTGCCCATACTGCACAGTGGGGGGTGCCATGCACTTTGCAGGATCAAATTCATGCCTCCAGTGTAGTAAAAAAAGAGGTTCTGTTTTGCAGAGGCCAAAGATTTGAACATAAGAGTAGCCAATGTTGGATCAGGCCAATGGCCCGTCCAGTCCAACACTCTGTGTCACACAGTGGCCAGAAATACCAGGTGCCATCAGGAGGTCCACCAGTGGGGCCAGGACTCTAGAAGCCCTCCCACTGTTGACCCCCCCCCAAGCACCAAGAATACAGAGCATCACTTGCCCCAGACTGAGAGTTCCTACCTATACCTTGTGGCTGATAGCCACTGATGGACCTCTGCTCTATATGTTTATCCAATTCCCTCTTGAAGCCGTCCACAGATCTAAGCTATTTCCTGTGCAAGGTCAGCGTGCTTACCAGAGGATGCGGACAGATAGTACAGGGCCATCCACTCTGTGACATCACATACCTGTTTTGCCAAGACGGGAGATGTGTCACCACAACCACAGCATTGACATTTCTCCTAATACAGCTGAATCTGAAGTTGCAGTCTGCCTTGTGTGGATTAGTTGCTCGTTCCTTCCATTTATTTCCAGATTCAAGCAGGGCAGAGGCTGCAACCTCCCACAGCCCATGGGAATCTCACTGGGGCGCCTCCATTGACTTAAGTGGCTATTCCACATGTCCCCACATGTACAGGTCAGGTCTTTTGCATGCAACTGGATGTGCAGGAAACTATCCCAGCCAAAGACGGCGGATGTACTATGGAAAGGTATACCGGGCCTTCCTGTGTATGGAATGTGGGACCAAGTGAGTCTCACATGTCTGCTGTCAAACTGTGTGCATGGTTTGCAGGTTACAAGGTCGTCAACTTAGAGTGCCCGTCAAGAGTTTGGCCTTCACCTGGATGGCCCAGGTTAACCCAGTCTTATCAGATCACAGAAACCAAGCAGGGTCGGCCCTGGTTAGTACTTGGATGGGAGACCACCAAAGAAGTCCATGGTTGCTACGTAGAGGCAGGCACTGGCAAACCACCCATGAACATCTTGTGCCTCGAAAACCCTATGGGATCGCCTTAAGTCAGTGGCGGCTTGATGGCAGTTTCCACTACAATTGGAGTCTGGTTTGCACAGTGGTGCTTTTTCCCTCACAAGTATCTTTGAGGTACAGACTGGAGGGGAAAGGAGCCATTATTATCTTCCCCAACAGCCCTCGACATGGCACGCGTATAACCATTTCCAAGTCAGGTCTGGTTCAGTGCCCATACAAAAGCCAGCTTGGCGTAATATTTACTTGTGGACTAGCACTGTGGAGGGGCTGTGGGTCAGTGGAATAGCCTCTCTTTTGCATGCAGAAGGTCCCAGGTTCAATCCCTGGCATCTCCAGTTAAAGGACCAGGCAGTAAGTGATGTGGAAGATCTCCGCCTGAGACCCCAGAGAGCTGCTGCCAGTGTAAATACACTATACTGACTTTGATGGACCAAAGATCTGATTCAGTATAAGGCAGCGTCATGTCTGACCATGTATTTATGTGTGTGGGGTCAAGCTATGAGTCAGCCATGAAGCTCATGGGCCTATCTGGAGCCAGTCATTTTTAACCTATTCTACCTCGTAGGATGGGTGTGACAATGAATTTAAGATGTATGTTGTCCTGTGCTTCTTGGAGGTAGACTGGGATAAAACTGCGAAGAAGAAGAGGGGGAGGGGGAGATTGGATATATACTCCGCCCTTCACTACCCGAAGGAGTCTCAGAGCGGCTTACAATCCCTTTCTCTGCCCCTCCCCACAACAGACACCCTGTGAGGTAGGCAGGGCTGAGAGAGCTCTCTTGAGAACTGCCCTTGAGAGAACAGCTCTGAAAGAATTTATGACTGACCTAAGGTCACACCAGCAGCTGCATGTGGAGGAGCGGAAAATCAAACCCAGTTCTCCCAGATTCAGAGTCCGCACTCTTAAGCACTACACCAGACTGGTTCCCTACAATGAGATAAAGCAGAAGACGTAATAGTCCCAAAACAATTCCACTGCAGCCCTCTAATTATTCCATCTGGGTCTGTTTTGTGATGCCTGCAGCCTAGCAGTAATAATGTTTATTTAGTTGTTTGTATATTTACTAGGAAAAAGGCCCGTTGTGGAACTAAATACAACGGCCTCTAGAAAGAGGCTCTGGGCGGGTGCCCCGGCCTTGGACACTCAGTGTCAATTTGCTGTGGCAACCTCAGCAGGGTATAATGACACTGAGTCCACCATTTTCTCCAGAGGAACTGATCTCTGCTACCTAAAGAACAGTTGTAATTTTGAGTGATCTCCAGTCCTCACCTGGAGATTGGCAACAATGGTTCCCCAGAAGGGAATAGTTGGTTTGGAGGGTGGCGTCTATGGCTTTGTACCTGTCCGAGGTCCCATGCTTCCTGAAACCTCACCCTCTCCAGGCTCCATCCCTCACATCTCCATGAATTTCCCACCTGGAGTTGGCAACCCTATCTCCTGCCCAGCCAACCATCAACCTACCTTTATTTCCCCCTCACTCTTCAGCTTTCCACCCCCCCACACACACACCTGCAGCCTCTCCCGTGCTCTGAAGCCCTGACTTCTACGTCACATTGGCTGTCAGCAGCATATAAGGATACAGAGCCCACCATTTTCTCCAGGGGAACTGATCTCTGCCATCTGGAAAGCAGTTGTCATTCTGAGTGATCTCCAGCCCTCACCTGCAGATTGGACACATTTTACCTCAGAAGAACAAACTGTTTAGAATGATAGAGGCAAAAGCCAATCAAGTCGCATATGCAAACGACCTCTGTGTTCCGAGGCAAAGGCCAATGAGGCTGCATATGCAACTAACCTCTGTGTTCTGACTGGCTATGGGGGGGAGAGGATTAGCAAAATATTTAGAATGTTGGAGGCAGGACTCAGGCAAAGCAGCCAGTGGATAGGGAGACCCTCTGAATGACAGATCAGAGAGCGAACTGATTTTGGAGTGTGTGGAATGTTCTAGAGAAGTGCCACCACCATTCGGCTTTTATTTATAAGGGAGATACCCAGCTTTTCTTCCCAATGGAAACTGAAGCAGCTTACAACATCAGTCTCCCTTCCTCCATTTTATCCTCACAATAACAGTCCTGTGAGGCAGGTGAGGCTGACGGAGACTGACTGGGCCAAGGCCATCCGTCCGGCCTCTACAGCAGTGTGGGGTTTCCAGCCCTTGCTAATCCTAACCTGAGCCTGCAACCACCTACTTCAGACTGGCTATCTGAAGAAATCTCTGCAAGGAAATGCTCTGTCTTGAAACCCGCAGCTGGAGTAGTCACACTTGCTTATCTCCTACTTACTCACTGAAAATGGGGCTCAGTTATACAAACATATAAAGCCACCTCACACTGAATCAGACCGTTGGTCCATCAAGGTCAGTACTGCCTACTCTTGCCTGGCAGCTGTTTTCCCAGAGTCGCAGGTTGAGATCTTTCACACCCTACTACCTGATCCTTTTACCTGGAGATTGTGGGGATAGAACTTGGGGCCTTCTGAATGCCAAGCAGATGCTTGGTTTGGTGTAGTGGTTAAATGCGCAGACTCTAATCTGGGAGAACCGGGTTTGATTTCCCACTCCTCCACTTGCCACTGCTGGATGACCTTGGGCAAGCCATAGTTCTTTCAGAGCTGTTCTCTCAAGGGCAGTTCTCTCAGAGGTCTCTCAGCCCCACCGCTCTCTAAGCCGCTCTGAGACTCCGGGTGAAGGGTGGGGTATAAATCCAATCTCCTCCTCCTCTTCCTCCTCCTCTTCTAATATCACATCAGTATTTCATCTGTTTTCTCATGCTTGCATCAGGCAACTACAGAAATCAGTGTAGCAAGATGCACGAGCAATTGCTAACGAACCTTGGAAAGCCAGAGAATTGCTAACGAACCTTGGAAAGCCAGAGGTGGACATGACTCAGCAATTTGGGAGTGTGTCTGACCCTGTGCCTCCCACAGGTCGAAATCTGGTGGGCTCTTGCAGACTGTAGAACTGGCCCAGAATCTGGAATTCTCGAACACAGCGCCTGCCCATGTGTTTTGCTTTTGAAACGTGTTGTATATTTATCTACTTCACCTATAGTCCACTTTTCTCTCCGATGGGGACCTATGGTGGCTCACAACATTCTTCCCTTTGCCATTTTATCCTCATGACAACCTTGTGAAATAGGTCAAAGCTGACCGCGTGCAGCTGGTCCAGGGTCACCATGTCAGAGTGGAGATTTGAATCTGGAGCTCCCAGATTAGGGTCCAACAGTCCAACAGTCTAACCACCACTACACCATGCTGGTAGTTTTACACACACACCTTTCCATACCTCTTGGGATCTACCAGCATCCAGTATTCCTTCGGGTTGCGTCAGAAGGTGCCCGCATTTCACCTGTAGCTCTTCAGGAGTTCTTGAGATCCTTCAGTATGGTGTAATTCTCCTGGTTGACAGAGCTCTGGAGAAGCGCTTCAGCGCCAGAGAGCAAAACTGTCCACCCTCCCCTTAATTTCTTATCAGCGCTGGCAACAACAGCCAAGCTATCTGTTGGAACGCGACGTAAGCCAGGGGCCGAGTGTAGTAACCCAAGAACGTGTGATTGCAGATAATAGCATTTCTTAGGGAACGCCGCTGACTTGCAGATGACTCCGCTTTCTATTTCTTCACCTCCTTGGGTGTGGGGAAGTGGAAGAGAGCGAGCGCTTGCATGCTGCTATCATAGCACCATACAAGGAGGAAGTTTTTCGCTGGGGAAAAAAATTCTCCTTTGTTTACAAAAGTAGCTTTTGTCGTGACTCGGGCGTTTTTTCTTACCACAGTCCGTTTGGCACCTTATCGTTTTTTAAGCTTGCTGGTTTTGCCCAGTGCTTTATTTGAGACTTCAGCGTGCCTTTCGGCTGGCTTGGTTGCTCAATTTGTAAGAGCAAGGAAGCAAGGGAATCTTTTTCCAAACCGTTTTTATCCAGGAGAAATCCACCAGTGAGGATTTGAACATTATCTACATTATAGAAATATTAGTGTTTATGTATACCATCTAAATTCTTACAGCTTCTTCACAAATAATTGCACTTTGGGGAAGGGCTCTGATTCGGGAAGAGGCTGAGCGTGTAAGCGGTTGCTAGTTTCCTTCTTAGGAATGCAATTCCCAAGATTTCCCGGGAAGACCGTTTCAACTCTCTTTTTTCTTCACACATAATTGCACTTTGGGGAAGGGCTCTGATTTGGGAAGAGGCTGAGCGTGTAAGCGATTGCCAGTTTCCTTCTTAGGAATGCAATTCCCAAGATTTCCCGGGAAGCCCGTTACAACTCTCTTTTTAATTTGTAGTCCGCCTACATTTAGACTTGCTGATTAGGATCCATTCTTAGTTCTGTATTTTAAAAGTTAAATCACCTGTGTCTCAATGGGGGTCTTCAGCACGATGAGAGAGTAGGGTTGCCAGCCTCCAGGTGGGGCCTGGAGATCTT
This sequence comes from Gekko japonicus, assembly GCF_001447785.1. Taxonomy (NCBI): domain Eukaryota; kingdom Metazoa; phylum Chordata; class Lepidosauria; order Squamata; family Gekkonidae; genus Gekko; species Gekko japonicus. The sequence continues at coordinate 970,000 of NW_015172569.1, forward strand.
CTGGAATTAAAGCTGATTTCCAGTTCCTCTGGAGAAAATGGCAGCTTCGGAGAATGGATACTGTGACATTTTAACCTGATGAGGTCCCTCCCCTCCCCAAACCCCGCCTTCCTCAGAGTCTACCCCCCCAAATCTCCAGGAATTTCCCAACCTGGAGCTGGCAACCCCAGAAGAGGGAGAGTGTTGCTACAACACCAAAGAAGCTGCAGCAGTTCAGTCTCCCATGCAGCCCGTTACATTTCGTAGAAAGTACAACCCATAGTGCTGAGTCATGCACACTGTTCCTTTGTTGTTGCTTCGCCTCCAAGGCCTTTTGTTCATGGCCCTGCTAATACATGATGTGGGCCAACCAAATTGACATCCCAACAGTACAATGTAAATAGGGTGGTTGTTAGCTAGTACACAGTGTGGTGTAAGTGGTTAGAGTGTCAGCCTAGGGTCCAAAAGACCCAGGTACAACTCCCCACTCTGCCATGGAAACTTGCCGTCTCCAGAATGCTGCAGCCAGAATGTTGACTGGTGTGGATTGTAGGCAGTGTTCCCTCTAAGCTGAGTTAGTGTGAGCTAGCTCAGGGTTTTTTAGCCTCCAGCTCACACATTATTGTCTTAACTCAGGAAGGATGGCTCCAGAGCAAACTAATTTATGCAGCAGCCAAATCGCTCGCTCACAACTTTAATGCAACTTAATACAACTTAAAAACCGATAAATCACCAGGCCCGGATGGCATATATCCAAGAGTTCTAAAAGAACTCAGATGTGAACTTGTGGATCTCCTGACAAAAATAAGTAATCTTTCATTAAAATCTGCCTCCATTCCTGAGGACTGGAAGGTAGCTAACGTCACTCCCATCTTTAAAAAGGGTTCAGAGGAGATCCGGGAAATTACAGGCCAGTCAGTCTGACTTCGATACTGGGTAAGTTGGTGGAAACTATTATTAAGGAAAGAATTAATAGGCACATAGGTGAACAAAAACTATTGAGGCAGACTCAGTATGGGTTCTGTAAGGGAAGATCTTGTCTCACTAACCTGATAGTGTTCTTTGAGGGAGTGAACAAACATGTGGACAAGGGGGACCCAATAGATATTATTTACCTTGACTTCCAGAAAGCTTTTGATATAGTTCCTCATCAAAGGCTCCTAAGTAAGCTCAATAGTCATGGGATAAAAGGACAAAGAGGCAGACTCAGTATGGGTTCTGTAAGGGAAGATCTTGTCTCACTAACCTGATAGTGTTCTTTGAGGGAGTGAACAAACATGTGGACAAGGGGGACCCAATAGATATTATTTACCTTGACTTCCAGAAAGCTTTTGATAAAGTTCCTCATCAAAGGCTCCTAAGTAAGCTCAATAGTCATGGGATAAAAGGACAAGTCCTTTTGTGGATCAAAAACTGGCTGATTAATAGGAAACAGAGAATGAGTATAATTGGGCAATTTTCTCAGTGGAGGGTGGTAAGCAGTGGGGTACCGCAGGGATCAGTACTCGGTCCAATGCTTTTTAACTTGTTTATTAATGATTTGGAGTTGGGAGTAAGCAGTGAAGTGGCTAAATTTGCAGATGACACAAAGTTGTTCAG
>NW_015172569.1:976124-985711 GCF_001447785.1 Gekko japonicus
AGAATAGAAGGATGGTTGGGGTTTTAGTGCGTACAGAAAAGAAAAAAAAAACACTCCCCGAATTAAAAAGAAGGGTGAAGTTGATTTCAGTGCAGAATTGCTTGGAGGACACTGCCGTGACCATGAACTAAAATGAGAGTGCAGAAAGGGCCCTACTGACCACTGGTGTAAAACAAGAATGGGAATTCTCAATGGTTTTCTCCTAACTTCGGCCCTTTCTGTGCTCTCCTCGTAATCCATGTTCATCGCTGTGTCTTCCAAGCAATTCTGCACAAAAATCGAGTTCAATCTCATTTTTATTCCAGTCAGCCCGGCTTCAGCCTGCTGTGGCCCCGGGTTCTTTGGATGCTTTTTTGCCCTGGACTTCAATGGCCTCAACTTGAACTCTGGAAAATCAGGAGTAGAAGGCAACTGCACAAAGGACCAATAAATTACTCAATTATAGCCCTTAGTAGTCTTTGGCCAGACACATCTAGGGGCTGATGGTTGGCAATGGAAAATTCTGAAATCTCCCAAGATTCTCACAATTTCCCACCAGGTAGGACGCAGTGGTCCCATTTATTACAGAGGAGGAATATTTGACTTTTCAATGGCATGTTGGGGAGGAAGACATACACTGAGGTTGCGATCAGATCATATGGTCTAGAATGGATGAGGCAAAGAAGATGGCAGAGAGGGCCAAAACTCTATGAACAGGGAAAGAAGAAGAAATGTGGGGGCTGTACGATTATTTTGCTTACCTTTGACCGGGAATGGAAGGCCTAGAAAGAAAGGATTGGATTTAGTGTACCTTTTCTTTTCCCTTTGCTCAGTTGTAGTTAGTCAGTTATGTTCAACGGTATGCTTTTTTTCATTTTGTAAGTGATGCCTGCTTTTGCAACTCAAGAAAATTAATATGAAATGCCTTTTTCCTTGCAGCCAGCAAAATGTCACAGGATGCTTATTTGTGTGTTAATAGTCTTTAACTATAACTTTAACTATAACTTTAATAGTGTCTTTCCCCAGACACATCCAGAAGGTGCAGGCAGGACATGGAAACTGCTGGAATTGTCTAGGATTCTGGTAAATTTCTGCTAGTTAACAGATAGGGTTGCCAGGTTCCCCTTGGCTGCCGGTGCGGGGTGGGGGGGATCGAGTTTCCAGATCCAGGTTGGGAAACTCCCAGAGATGTGGGGATGGAGCCTGGGGGGTACAGGGACCTCAGTGAGGTGCAATGCCATAGAGTCCATCCTTCAAGGCATCCGCTTTCTCCAGGGGCATTGATTTCTTTAGTCTCTCAAAAATTGCAGAAAGCTCAATGAAAAGCTCCAAGGGAGAACTTCCGTTTCCTGTGGGTCAATCATTCAGTTTACCTGGATCAACTATACCTCAATGCTGAGGACTAAACCCCCAAACTCTTGAGATAAGACAAGACCTTAGATGTTCTGGGCACATAAAGAATGGTTTTTTAGGATTTTGTGCCACAGCCTACGTCCCTGAACTTTGTTTCTCTGCAGTACCAACTTTTCCAAAATTGTCCATGAATTCCACCTAGGTTCCTTCCGCATTTGCCTGGAATACTAGATAAAACAGCGTCCAAAAATCCCAGGGCAACAGCAGACTGGAAATGGACTGACCACTGAAGGGAGGTAAAGTAATGCAGAACACACACAAAAAAACCCAGAATAAAAAGAAGGTTGGATTCGGTTTTAGTGCAGAACTGAAAGAAAAAAAAACACTCCCTGAATTAAAAAGAAGGATGTATTTGATTTCAGTGCAGAATTGCTTGGAGGACACTGCCTTGACCATGAACTAAAACGAGAGTGCAGAAAGGGCCCTACTGACCATTGGTGTAAAACAAGAATGGGAATTCTCAATGCTTTTTCTCCTAACTTCGGCCCTTTCTGCACTCTCCTCATAATCCGCTGTGTCTTCCAAGCAATTCTGTACAAAAATCGAGTTCAACCTCCTTTTTATTCCGGTTCCCCCTCCCCCATTATGTTGCCTCCCTTCAGTAGTCAGCCCAGCTTCAGCCTGCTGTGGCCCCGGGTTCTTCGGATGCTTTTTTGGCCTGGACTTCAATGGCGTCAACTTGAACTCTGGAAAATCAGTAGTGGAAGGCAACTGCACAAAGGACCTATAAATTACTCAATTATAGCCCATAATCGTCTTTGGCCAGACACATCCAGGGGCTGATGGTTGGCAATGAACAATGCTGGAATCTCCCAAGATTCTCACAATTTCCCACCAGGTAGCACACATCCAGGGGCTGATGGTTGGCAATGAAAAATGCTGGAATAACCTAAGATTCTTACAATTTCCCACCAGGTAGCAGGCAGTGGCTCCATTTATAATATCGGAGGAACCTTTGGCTTCTGAATGGTATGTTGGGGTCGAAGACATACACTGAGGTTGAGATCAGAGCACATGGTCTAAAATGTATGAGGCAAAGAAGATGGCAGAGAGGGCGAAAACTATATGAACAGGACAAGAAGAAGTAATGCAGAGGCTGTACCATTATTTTGCTTACCTTTGATCTGGAATGAAAGACCTAGAAAGAAACGATTGGATTTAGTGTACCTTTTCTTTTCCCTTTGCTCAGATGTTGTTAGTCAGTTATGTTCAACGGTATCCTTTTTTTATTTTGTAAGTGATGCCTGCTTATACAACTCAAGAAAATTAATATAAAACGCTTTTTTGCTTGCAGCCAGCAAAATGTCACATGATGCTTGTTCATGTGTTAATAGAGGTTATAAGAGGGGGAGGGAAAGCCAAAAGTCTTTCACCAGACACATCCAGAAGGTGCAGGCAGGCCATGGAAACTTCTGGAATTGTCTAGAATTCTGGTAAATTTCTGCTAGGCAACAGCCAGAGTTGCCAGGTTCCCTGTGCCCGCCAGTGGGGGATGGGGGGATCGAGTTGCCAGATCCAGGTTGGGAAACTCCCAGAGATGTGGAGATGGAGCCTGGGGAGGACACAGACCTCAGTGGGGTACATTGCCATAAAGCCCACCCTTCAAGGCATCTGTTTTCTCTAGGGGAACTGATTTCTTTTGTCTCTCAATACTTGCAGAAAGACAGAACCTTAAGATGTTCTGGGCACATATAGAATGCTTTTTTAAGGATTTTGCGCCACACCCCACCTCCCTGAAATGTTTTTCTCTGCAGTAGCAGCTTTTCCACTATTGTCCAAGAGTTCCACCTACGTCAAACCACACCAGGAATATTGTGTGTAGTTCTGGAGGCCTTTTAAAAAGAGTGGGACAGAATGGACCCGGTCCAGAGGAGAGTGACAAACATGATTGGAGGCCTGGAGATCAAGCCCTATGAGGAAAGGCTGAGGGACTCAGGAATGTTCAGTCTGGAGAAGAGGAGATGTGGGGGGGACATGATTGCTCTCTTGAAGTATTTGAAGGGCTATCACTTAGAGGAGGGCAGGGAGCTGATCCTTTTGGCAGCCTAGGATAGGACTTGCAATAATAGGTTTAAATGAAGGGTGGGACTGGCTGAATATTAGGAAAAACGTTTTGACAGTAAGAGTTGTGCAACAGTGGAATCAGCTGTCTAGAGAGGTGGTGAGCTCCCCCTAACTGGCAGCCTTTAAGTGGACAAACACTTGTCAGGGATGCTCTAGGCTGATCCTGCATTGAGCAGGGGGTTGGACTAGATTGCCTGTATGGTGTTAGAGCTGGAAAAAAGGAAGTTTCCCTGAGAGCAACAATCTACACATCAAAGAATATTATCAGAGGTGAAGAAAGGAATTATAGCCCACAATATTCTTTGGCCTGACACATCCATAGGCTGATGGTCAGCAAGGGAAACTGCTGGAATCACCCAAGATTCTGACAATTTCCCACAAGGTTGCAGGCAGTGGTCACATTTACAATATAGGAGAAACCTTTGGCTTCTGAACTGTGTGTTGGCAAGGAAGACATACACTGAGGTCGAGATCACAGCACATGGTGTAAAATCTACGAGGCAAAGAAGAGGGCAGAGAGAGGAAAAGAAACATGGAGTCTGTATGATTATTTTGCTTACCATTCACCTGCATTGCCATGGGAATCCCTATAAAGAAAGGATTGGATTTACTGTACCTTTTCTTTTCTCTTTGCTCAGTTGTTGTTAGTCAGTTATGTTCAACGGTATGCTTGTTTTCATTTTGTAAGTGATGCCTGCTTATACAACTCAAGAAAATTAATATGAAATGCCGTCTTACTTGCAGCCAGCAAAATGTCACAGGATGTTTGTTCGTGTGTTAATAGAGGTGATAAGGGGGGGGAAGCCAAATGTCATTCCCCAGACACATCCAGAAAGTGCAGTTAGGCCATGGAAACTGCTGGAATTGTTTAGGATTCTGGTAAGTTTCTGCGAAGCAACAGGCAGGTTTGCCAGGTTCCCCTTGGCCCCTTGGGGGGGAATGGGGGGATCGAGTTGCCAGATCCAGGTTAGGAAACCCGTGGAGATTTGGGGATGGAGCCTGGGGAGGACAGAGAACTCAGTGGGGTACAATGCCATAGAGTCAACCCTCCAAAGCATCCATTTTCTCCAAGGGAAGTAATCTCTGTAGTCTGGAGATGAGCTTTAATTCTGGGGGATCCCCCATTTCCCACCTGGAGGCTGGCATCCCTAGGGGAGTGGTCACCCCAAGATGGATGACCCCTGGCATTTCTGGGTGGGAGGTACCTAGTCAGCCTGAGATAGAATCTGTGGTTCAAAATGGGCAGGGCGAAAAATGATGGTGGAGAAGATAAAGATAGGAATCTGGAATCTGTAAAGATTTTTTTCCTTACCATGCCATGATGGGAGTATCCCTAGAGAGAAAAAGGATTAGGTTCATTTCATTGCACCTTTTCTTTTTCCTCTGCTCAGATGCTGTCAGTCAGTTACGTTCAACAATACACTTTTCCTTTTTATATTTATTTATTTAATTAAAATATTCATTAGCCACCTTTCTTCCTTAGGGAAGATAGCACATGAGATAAAATAGATTAAAAACATTAAAACCAAGACTGAAATCACAGTTCCGGAGTGCTAGTAACCTTAACCAAATGCAGTCCTAAATGAAACCATCTCCTAAAGACCAAAAGTGAAGGGTCTAGGTGCAGGAGCACTTCCCTGGGGAGGGTGTTCTACAATTGTCGGGCTGCCGCTGAAAAAGTCCTCTCTCATGTAGCCACCAAATGAGCATCTTTGATTGATGGGAGAGTCTGGAGGATCTCTCCCTGTCATCTTAATTCCTAGGCAGGAAAATATGGGAGAAGTTGGTCCTTCAGGATCCCGGTCCCAAACCATGTAGGGCTTTAAAGGTCAAAAGCAAAACTTTGAATTGGGCTTAGTAGTGGATTTGTAGTACAATTGCTGTAGTATTGGGGTCACATGACTCAATAGCTGGCTCTAGTAAGCTGTCCAGCTGCAGTCTCTGAGCACTCTTCAAGGGTAACCCTACATAGAGCACATTGCCGTAGTCCAATCTGGATGTAACAAAGGTATAGATCACTGTGGCTATATCTGACCCAGGAACGGACACACTTTATGCACCAGCTGAAGCTGGTCAAAAGCAATTTGGTTTTCTAAAGTAATTGCTGTGTTGAGTAAGCCTCCCAAGTTGTGAACCTCATTTTTCAAGGGGAGTATAACCCTATTCGAGACAGTAGAGATCTGAAGTCACAGGTCTGCCTTTCTATGAACCCAGAAAACCTCTGTCTTCTCAGGATCAAGTTGCATCTGCTTCACCCTCAGCCAGTCCACTTCTGACTCCAAACACTGGTTCAGAACATCAAGAGCATCCACGGAATCAGGTGGAAAAGAAAAGCAGAGCTGGATTTTGTAGGATCATGAGCAACTTAACACATCAGCTTTGCTTCAAATTGAGAAGGTTTTTTTTTTTTTAAACTTAGCTCTCTGACCCATTCTCTCTCTGTCTTGGCCTTCTTTCAGTTGGCCCCTCAATCAGCCTATTCAGGCACTCACTTACATACAGTAGCCCTGCAGGGTGAAAACTAAAGGATGTGCAAGGCAGAAACTCCCCTCCTGTTGGTTTCACAAAGATATTAAAGAGCAAGGGGGATAAAAATGAACCCTGTGAATCTCCCCAGGTCAAAGGCCACGGGACAGAGTAGGAATCCCTCAGTACCACCCTCTGACTTCCCCCCCAGGTAGGGCACCACGCACCATAGCATGATACCCCCCCCCAGTCCCAGTGCTGAAGGTGGCTCAGTAGGATGCTATGGTTTCCAGTATCGAAGGCCACTAAAGAGATCCAGCAGAACAGGGGAAGTCACATGCCCTCATCTAGTTTTCAGTAGAGGTCATCAGCCAAGGTAACCAAAGCAGTCTCTGTTCCAAACCCCGAGGGTGAAGCCAGACGGATATGGTCTGGAAAATCAGTCGCTTCCAAGAGCTCCTGGAGCTGAGAAGCAACTCCCTGCTCAAGAATGGAGGATTCAACTCCATATCAATACAGCTCAAGATAAATAATAGAAATGCCTTCTTGCATTTCTAGTGTTTATTATAGTGCAGGCAGGCAATGGAAAATGGTGGAATATTCTAGGATTCTGGCAGTTTTCCCCAAGGAAGCACAGAGTGGTCACATTTACAGTACAAAAGGAAACTTTGGCATGATGGGGAGGAATCACCCAGTCATACCCCGAGGTTGAGATCAGGGCACAAGGTCCAAAATGGATGAAGCCAAGAAGATGGTGGAGACAGTGAAGTAAAATTATCTTGCTTACCTTTTCCCTTTCGCTCCAAAGGGATAAGTATTAGACCTAGGGAGAAAGCATTGCGTCAATTGCATCTTTTCTTCTCCCCTTGTTCAGATGTTATGTTCAGCAGTACCCTATCACTTTTTGGAAGCAATGCCTGCTTGTACAACTCAAGATAGAAATGCCATGTTGCTTTCAGCCTGAAAAACGTATAAGGGTGTTTGTGTTTTGACGGAAGAGTCAAGAAATACAAGCCAAAAGTCTCTGGACAGCCACATCGAGAAGGTGAAGGCAGGCAATGGAAACCGCTAGAATCTTCTAGGATTCTGGTACTTTCTGACTGGCTCTGAGTGGTAATGTTTTGTGCCTGGAATTTTAAAATGCATATAGATTGTGGTATGCAATTTAGATAAATTAAATTATTTTTTTAAAAAATGGGGGGAACCTTGACCTCCCCATACCTCACCCCTAAATCTCCAGGAACCCATTCTTGGCAACCCAAGAAAGGACCTCCTCAAAACCATAGGTACACATGGCTTTTTCTGTAGTGGCCCCTGACCTGTGGAAGGTCCTGCTTGGGGAGGTCAAGAAGGTTGCCGTGCTCCTGGTATTTCACAAACTATGTAAAACAGAACTATTCAGGAGGGCTGGGGACTTATGGCGTAGGGCATCAGAAAGACGAAATATGGAAGCATCAGGAAGACGAAATAAGATTATCTTGCTTACCTTTTCCCTATCACCCAAATGGGATAAGTATTATACCTAGGGAGAAAACACTGGGTTTATTCCACCTTTTTTTCTCCCTTTGCTCAGATGTTGTTAGTTCTGTTCAACAGTATGTTTCTCCTGTTTGATAATTCAAGACAGAAATGCCATGTTGCTTTCAGCCTGCAAACGGTATCAGGATGTTTGTTTGTGATTTGAAGGAAGAGTCAAGAAAGACCAGCCAAAAGTCTCTGGACAGCCACATCCAGAAGGTACAGGCAGGCAATGGAAACTGCTAGAATCTTCTAGGATTCCAGTACTTTCCCACTTAGGTAACAGGGGAGTGGTCACACTGACTATCAATGGAGAATCTCAGGCCCTTCTGGGTGGGGGACACACAGTCAGACTGCGATCTGTTCTAAAATGGATGACACCAAGAAGACGGTTAGGAGACATTAGTTAGGATAGTGAGGACAGCGCCTTCCTCAACACTGAGGGAAAAGTGCGGCTCAAAATCACATTCAGATACCCCGGGTCAACACCATACTGACTGCGAAGTCACCCCTGAACGGCCATAAATCTATGCAGGAGGTACCATAAAATCCGATGATCAAAGGAAGTGAAAGTGAATTTCTGTTCCAACGTGGGTTTGGTAAAATAATGGAGGGAAAAGCCAATGCAGAGTCACCCCTTGTCTCTCTCCAGATTGCTCCTCTTTGGACAATCTCCTCCTTCTTTTTGGAAGTTCCACACAGCAAAGTCCACACCTTTCATACCTTTTCTTCATATATCAGGTATGACATATTCTCAGGTTGGCTTGCAGACTTCTCACTGGATAGAGGAACTCAGTTACAACGTAGGCGCAGCCTAACAGAGTTGCCAACTCTGGGAAATACCTGGAGATTGGGGGTGGGGAATGCAGCTTGGGGATGGCAGAGTTTGGGGAGGGGAGGGACCTTGGCAGGGCTCCTATAACAAATACCCCCACAAGCCAAAGGGGTGAGCGGTCTTGGGGGGGCATATGTCAGGCTCTCTGTGGATTTCAGAGCTTGCCTGCCATTGAGAGAGGAGGTTCCTCCCCCTGAGGGTCGATGTGTGCATGCTCTGAGGAACAGATGCCATTGCTCCCCCGCTCCGAACTGACGAAGGATTTATGACCTAAAAGAAGGAGATAAATCTCACTAAACTGCCAGAGAACAGTCTCAGAAGTCTCTAAAATGACAGTGAACAAGAAGTGCCGAAGAACTTGTGGCTTAGCAGGGTAAGAAGAAAGTTATCAACCTTTAAAGATAGCTGCACCCAGCTAATTAATTAACATGGCTACGACAGTGAAAGCATTGTCGGAGCAAATTGCCCAGTTTCAAGCTTTAATGTTAGTCTCACAGGAAAAAATAACAAAAGAGATTTGTGAAGTGAAACTGGAGCTTAAACAAATTAAGGCAGAGATCAAAGGAGTGAAGGAAATAGCCATGCAAGCAAAAAACATGGCCCAAAATAATAAGGAACAAATCACCCAATTAAGGAAACAGACTGCGGAATTGTCAGATAGAAGCAGACGTGCAAATATGATAATACATGGGATCTCAGAAGATGTAGGGCAAAAGAATTTGGAACAATGTATGGTGGAATGGATATCTGAACAAGGGATAGAACTGAAGAAGGCCAAATAGAAAGATCACACAGGCTGCAAACGAAAAGAAAGGGGGGGGGGGAACTACGCCCGGTCATTGTAAAATTTGCAAGAGAAAAGAAACAACAACAGATATTTTCAACCTTAAAAAAAATTAAGGGACTAAATTATAAAGGGAAAAAGGCTTTTGTTAAGCAAGATTTCTGCCAGGACACACTGAATCAAAAGAGATTAATGAAGCCATATGCTCAGCAACTTTATGACAATAAAATACAATTTAGCTGGGCATACCCAGCCTCTATCATTATCTTTCAAGAGGGAAAAAGACTAACTGCAAGAGATCCACAAGAAGTGGCAAAACTACTGGAGAAGTTTGGGCTTGAAACAAGGAACTTGGAAGAGCAAATAGAGATGGAAGAACTGGCAGAAACAGATGATGAGGAAGCAGACCCCTCTACGCACCAGGAAAAGAGGCAAAGGACAAGCTCCTAGAGGCAGAAAATTAAGGGAAGTATCCATTAAATAAAAGGTCATTAGTAATGGGAAAGAATTAAACTATTGGAGGGGGGT
>NW_015172569.1:985727-991066 GCF_001447785.1 Gekko japonicus
ATTTACAAAACAGCAGAACATAGATATTATGTACCTGCAGGAAACACACAAAGCGAAGAGAGCTAATAGACCGCTGCTTAAAGACCCAGCATGGGTGGTGCTGGCTGAAGCTAGAAGTGAATTTAAGGCAAGGGGAGTGGCAATATTAGTACATAAGAAGCATGATATTAAGATAAGAGAAATAATAGCAAGTGAGGAGGAAGATATCTGTTAAATGTTTATTTGAAGGCAAATTAATAACATTAGTAAATATATATGCCCCCAATAAAGGACAAAAAAAGATTTTTAATAAAAAATTTCTCAAAAATACAGAAATTCGCGGAAGGAGAAGTGTTAGTAGCAGGAGATTGTAATTTGGATGTTACTAAAAATAATGTGATATGGTGGAAAAAATGGAGCTTAATAGAAGCATATGAAGCGTTGGGATTGACGCCACAACCAACATTTTTTTCAAACAGACATAAAATAGTGTCACGTTTAGACTTTATAATACTTAAAGAATTTGGTACATGGGAACCAAAAAATATAGTTACACACCCAATATGGATTTCAGATCATGCCCCCATTAGCTTAGAAATAGAGATCAACTGGGACAGAGTAAAACAGAAAACATGTAGATACAATAACATGATCATGTCTAAAAGAAAGGATAAGCAGTATATGGAAAACCAGATAAAACTATACTTTCAGGAGAACAGAGGAACAGTAACTACAGACATGCTGTGGGATGCAGCCAAGGCTATAATTAGGGGACAGTGTATAATGAAAGAGAAAGAATTTTTTAAAAGGATGGTACCGTGTAAGAAACGATAAGATACAAGAACTAGAGAATCTACAAAAACAGCAATTACAGAAATTTTGTCACAATAGAAATAAATTAATTACAGAATTAAAGAAACAATTAGATTCATTAGACTCAAGGGCACTATGGAAAAAAACAAGTCATGGTAAGAGATGAATTCCAGAGAAATTCAATAAATTCAGTCAAAAGATTAGCAAACTACTTAAAGAGTAAAAGAGACAAGCAAAGAGTGAGAACCATTAGAGTAAACAGGAATATAACACAGAAACCAGAAGAGATCAAGAAAACCTTTATGGATTTTTATAAGACCCTATATAAAAAAAAGAATACCGTGGAATTTGAGGAATTAATAGAAACTAAACTTACAGAAACAGAAAAGGAAGGCCTTGAAGAGGAAATAACAATGCAAGAATTGGAACAAGTAATAAAGGATATAAAAACAGGTAAATCACCCGGTATGGATGGATTCACAGCGGAATTCTATAAGGAAATGAGGGAAATTTTAGTACCAGAACTATGTACAGTCTTTAAAGGGAGGAAAGGCACCTCACACTTGGAGGAAAGCAGAAATAACAATAGTATTAAAACCACAAAGGGACCCCCAGGAAGTGGGTTCCTATAGGCCAATAAGCTTATTAAATCAGGATTATAAGATCTTTGCTAAAATAATGGCTAATAGACTCAAAAATATTACCCCTAAAGTAATAAAAGAAGATTAGAATGGCTTTGTTAAAAATAGAAGTATAGCCCACCCGATTAGAAACATATTAAATGTATTAAGTAATTGTCAATTGGGGGAAATAGGGTTGCTTAAACTAGATGTATACAAAGCATTTGATACATTATCTCATGAATTCCTGTGGAATATAATGTTAAAATATGGCATTGGCCAGGGACTTATAAAAACCATACAGGAAATGTATAGTGAAGGCTCAGCAGTGGTTCGAATAAATGGTGAACACATTGCACAATTTCCAATTACTAAGGGAGTAAGACAAGGATGCCCGCTTTCACCTTTGTTGTTCATAATGGCGATAGAACGATTAGCAGAAAGAATTAGACACTCAGGAAGGATAGAAGGTTGTAAAATAGGCAAAGAAGAGATGAAGATCAATTTGTTTGCAGACGATATAATAATAATGATGTCCAACCCAAAGGAAGGAATTAAAGAGACAAAGGTGATACTAGAGGATTTTGAAACAATGTCAGGACTAAAAATTAACATGATGAAATCAGAAGTACTATACCACAATGTGAATTGAGAGGAAAGGAAAGAAATTAACATACTAACTAAAATAGGATTGGGGGTCAAGAGATTTAGATATTTAGGAGTAGAAATATATCAGAATATCAATAAGATTGTAGAGAAAAACTTTAATAATGTTTGGAAAAAAATAACAGGAGATAGGAAAAGGTGGAAAAGAGAGTCCCTAAATATAACATCCAGAATTAGAAGTGTAAAAATGTTCTGGATACCTAAATTAACATATTTATTTCAAGTATTACCATTAGAGGTTACCAAACAAAAACTGGAGAAATGGAACGTAACAATAAGGGAATGGATATTTGGTAGTACAAAGACCAGAAGCTCAAAAAAATAATAATCTATAGTCATAGTTCAGAACTAGGGTGGGGTGTACCAGACATTGTAAGTTATTATGAAGCGTTTCAGCTGAAAACACTTTTAGAAATAGAGGAAGATGAGAATCAGAAATGGGCCAAATTTGAAAATGAAGCAAACAAAGGAACAGGGAAATATGAGATATTTACAAATAAAGGGGAAAGAGAAGATAAATTAGAGATGGGGCCTAGGAGAAATACATTAAGAATTTGGAAGAAATGGCGACCAAAGTGGTTAAAAGAATGATCTAGATGGGCACCATTAGAAACTTTAGAAAAAGATAGTACAGATCATAGATGGTGGGAACTGCTTAGAGAAAAAGGATTGAGAAGAATAAAAGATATGTGTAATGGAGGAACTCTGAAGTCACTCCAAGCATTAGAGGGGGAGATAGGAGTAAGATATTGGTTGAAAACAGCTGGTTTATACAAGAAAGTCAAGAAGCTAATGGAGGACGGGAATATAAGTACAGAGGAACCAATAGAAGAGATATACAAAAGAATGAAACAAAATAAGAGAGGGTTGGTAGGGGCAATATATAAGAAAATGACTTCAGATAAGAAACAAACAATTACACAATTACAAAGAAAATGGGAGACAGAAACACAAATAACAGAGCAAAAAGCTATAAAACTTATGAATGGAATTAAAAAAATTAAATTACATAAGTTTAAAGAACTTGAATTAAAATTTTTTACCAAATGGTATAGAACCCCAGCAACATTGGCAAATATGTTTCCAGGACTAAGCCCTAACTGTTGGCACTGTAAAAATGTAAAAGGGTGGTATTCACATATGTGGTGGGAACGCCCAGATTAGATTATTTGCAGTAAACATAAACATAGATTTCGAATTAATGCTGATAAGTACGATAGGAGTGGAGACAATAGAGAGAAAACACCATGAATTACTGAAAGCAATGGTTCTAGCAGGTAAAGCGGTTATAGCGGCAGGTTGGAAAGATGTAAGTAAATGGACAGAGAGAAACTGGCTTAACTATGTGTTTGAAATTATTCAGGCAGAGATAATCTCCGTAATCAACCAAGACAAGCCGTGGGAAGAAAGAACAGCGACAATTCAAGAGATATGGACCATATACTGGAGATGGATGGAAGAAGAACAAAGGAACGATGTTCAGTGGAAGCTTCAAACACTATGCCCCTGGCTGAGAGAAAAAGACTAAAAACAACAGACTGGGGGGAGGGGGGAAGGACGGGGAAAAACTGTTAAATTATAATGGAATATGAAAATGTATATCAGGAAGATAATAATAATAACAATAAAAATATCTATACAAAAAAAGGAGGTTCCTCTCCCTTTGATGTACCAGGGGCGTGTCACCTTAGTGGAGCCAAATGTCCTAGCTTCTCAAATGTCTGTTATTCTGTTTTCCTTGCATGTAGAGGCTACGTGTCTGTGGGGGGGTGGTAGGATGCTTTTAGTTCTGGCATGAGGAATGCTCAGAGAGGGATACGTGTTTAATGGGGGAGTAGTTGACTGTTAGTTCTGGCAGGCACATACCGTGGTGTGACTGGGTCCTGATCTTTATTTCTTCTACTTGAACACACTATATCTGCAACCTTCATGCGTTCACCTTCAGTCCTAACAATAGCTCGTGCTCAGTATGGTATAATTCAGAGTCTCAATAAACTTAACTTTCTTCTAAGTGAGTAGTGTTGAGAACTGATATAACCAGGAAGCTAACACAAGCATGGAGAACCGGAGAAGCACTGTTGACCTGTGCATCTATAGCATTGTTGACCTGTGCATTGTAGCATTGTGAGCTTTGGTTCCAGGAAAAATAATTTTGCCTGAAGAAGAATCTCTGGAAACATGCAATTTTTGCCTGGGAGGCATGTCACTTTGATGCTTGCTGTATCTCTTTTTGGAAAGCATAAACAGCCTGCTGTATGTATCGTCATTGCCGACTGCTGTATCTCTCATCAGTCTCTCATCAGAAAGCAAGATAGCCTACAGCACTGGAACTTGTCTCTGTAGCTGTGGACTTTTCCACTAGATATATAATGTTCCTTAGGTTTTTGTACTATAATGCATAGGATACACTAGGGCCTCTATTGTATTTATGATTTAAATCACTATATGAAGACATAGTAGCATATTAGTAGTGTGTGCTTTGTTCTAACACAATGTTTTTCTATGCCTTCTGGAGGCTGGCAACCCTAGGTGCAGGTTGGGAGGAAGGTGCAGGGATGGATAGAACTAGTGCTAACTTCAGTCTTGTATGTTCAGGGTTTAGTGCCCCTCAGTTTTCCTGTTTATAAATAGTCCTCCCATTAGACATATCAAAATCCTAGTGATGGAAAAGGGGAGAGAAAATTAATTCATCTCCCTTATAAGAGAGAACTTTAATGGTAGATAAAACAGGGATACTCACTCCTCTCCATCTACTATCTTTGAAGCAGGATCCCTTTGATGAGAGCTACTATCCCTTCTATAGAAACAGGACTTTAGAAACAGTTTAAGCTGTGACAGACATGAAAGGAGGGATGCGTGTTCAGAAATACCTGTTGGGAGATGGCGGTGCTAGCTGGTCAAGAACAATGCAGCAAATTGCCCAGTGCTTTCGGAGGAGGAGGAGGAGGAGATTGGATTTATACCCTACCCTTCACTACCGGAAGGAGTCTCAGAATGGCTTACAATCTCCTTTCCCTTCCCCTCCCCACAACAGACACAATGTCATCAGACAGAAACACACTCCAGTGCTGCTAAAGGATGAGGACACAGCTTACAGGGAACATTGTGAGGTAGGTGGGGCTGAGAGAGCTCTGAGTGAAAACTACTTGTGAGAGAACGGCTCTGAAAAAACTTGTAACTGACCCAAGGTCACACAGCAGCTGCATGTGGAGGGGTAGGGATTCAAACCGGTTTCTTCTAGATTAGAGTCCATGCTCCTAA
>NW_015172570.1:0-5234 GCF_001447785.1 Gekko japonicus
TGTTTTGTCTGAGTTCTCTGCTGTGACCTCTGCTGTGTCCAACCTGGGTGGCCCTCCATGGCATAGCCCACAGCCTCATCGAACCACGCAAGCCTCCTCGCCATGTCAAGGCAGTGATTCATGAACTCTTTAACTGTCACTAATATCATAAACATGCAGTAGTAAGGTACAATAATATAATTAGTTCCAACATTCCACATATGTATAAATCATACAATCATTTTCAACTACCAACTCTGAACATTACCATATATATGCTTCTCTCCACCTCACTGGTTAAAGGAAACTTCCAGTTGTGATTCTATGGATAGTTGGTTTTCTTTCCATTTCAACAAACTCTTTATCAAGAATTGTTCCTGTCTTGGGTGGCAACCTGCAAGTTATGCCAAATGTTTTGTTTAAACTGTCTCTAGTCAAATTGCTGCTTAAAGACAGGCAATATTTCTAATCAGCAGTTCTGTGGAGGCACATCTCCAAATTGTAATTTATGGCTTCTTATCTTTCTAGTCAAGATACAGCGTTTTCAACTTCCTGTTTCTGACGTCTCCTGCAAGTCTGTTTTAATTGGACTACAGGAGAAGCCATTCCAGCCAGAATCTGCATGCCACGGGGTACAATCTCCCCACGGCACAGCAGAACCTAGGGCTGGCTTCTCCTGCAGTCCGGTTTAAACTGGGCTGCAGGAGAAGCCATCCCAGCCAGGATCTGCATGCTGCAGGAACAGCACAGCAGATCCTGGAGCTGGCTTCTCTTGCAGCCCAGTTGAAACCAGACTATAAGAGAAGCAATCCCAGTCAGGATCTGTGTACCATGGGGTGCAATCTCTCCACAGCACAGCAGATCCTGGGGCTAGTTTCGCCTGCAGGAGAAACCAAGCCAGCCCAAGGATCAGGCTGACCATTTTTTGTCCCAGTATTTTTCAATTCGGGTTTATTGGACCTGAAAAAAATTGGGACTACCAAAAAATCCTGAATCTGAATACTGTACTGGTATTGGGATCCATGATTTTTCTGAATCAGAATCTTGACCATGTAGGGCTTTAAAGGTAAGAACCAGCACCTTGGAATGAATCCGGTATGCTATTGGCAGCCAGTGCAATGCCTTCAGCACAGGCTGTATGTGCTCCCACTGAGAGAGCCCCATCAAGAGCCTGGCCGCGGCATTTTGCACCAGCTGCAGCTTCCTGATTTAAGACAAGGCCAGCCGCATGTAGAGAGCTTTACTGTAGTCCAGTCTTGAGGTGACCATCGCATGGTTTACTGTTGTCAGGTCATTGTGTTCAAGGAAGGAAACCAACTGCCTGATCAGCTGAAGATGGTAAAAGGCTGATTTGGCAGTGGCTGCTACCTGGGCCTCCATAGTTAAGGTGGAATCCAGGAGCACTCCCAAGCTCCTAACCTCTGGCGCTGGCACCAATAGCACCCCATTGAAGGTCGGGAGTGGGATCCCTAACCCCGGCCCACTCCGATTCAGGCACAGGACTTCCGTCTTCATCGGATTCAGTTTCAGTCAGCTCAGTCTAAGCCAACCAGCCACAGCTTGTAACACCCGGTCCAGATCTTCTGGTTTGGAGTCAGACTGACCAGCAAACAACAGATAGAACTGGGTGTCATTCACATACCGGTGACATCCCAGTCCATGCCTCCGGGCAATCTGGGCAAGGATGCTCATGTAGATGTTAAATAACATTGGGGACAGCACCGCCCCTTGGGGCACTCCATGAATCAGTGGGTATCTTTGGGATAGCTGCTCTGCTAGTGCCACCCTTTGTCCCTGACCCTGAAGGAAGCCAGCCATTGCCTCGACTCCAGTGTCGGTGAGACGTTGGATCAGTAACTGATGGTCGACCGTGTTGAACACTGCCGACAGGTCCAACAGCAACATCACTGCTAATCCGCCCTGATCCAGATGCCTCTGGAGTTCATTTGTGAGGGCGACCAGGGCCATCTCCGTCCCATGGCCTGGGCAGGAACTGGACTGGAAAGGATCTAGAATGGAAGTGTCATCCAAAAAGCTCTGTAGCTGAATTGCCACGGCCCTCTCAGTTCTTTTTCTCAAATAGGGCAGATTGGAGATCGGCCGGTAATTAGCCAATTCGGCCAGATCTAGATGGCTTTTTCAGGAGGAGTGGCCTAGGGAACTGTCCCTCTGAGAGGGACTTGTTGATAATCTCCCTTTGGCCAATTCAGTTGGGTCCAAGGATGGCTTTTTAAAGAAAGGACGGACCACTGCTTCACAGGGTTGGAGTGACATATTCAGACAAGTCTTCAGAGCAAAGTGGTCTAACCATGGTACTGCCAAGGCAGTAATCCGGTCCACTGTAACTCCTGTCATGAAGACCAAATCGAGCATGTGCCCAGCCCGATGAGTGGGAGTTGTTACAAATTGGGAGAGCCCTAGTGCTGCCATGGACAACACCAGGCCTGAGTGGAGGTCGCATCATCTGCATGGACATTGAAGTCACCCAGGACTATCAGTCTAGGGTGTTCAAATGCCCAGTCCGATGCGGCCTCTACCAGGGATGGCAGGGTACTGGCCGGTGCGTTGGGCGGACGGTACACTAGCCAGATTGCCACACTCTCCCCAGCTTCCCAAACTAGGCTGACACACTCCAGGCCCATAATCTTTGGAGGCAGGAGTGCTCTGAAGGAGTAAACCTCCCGAATAAATAGAGCCACTCCTCCCGCTGCCCCTTAGTCTGTGATTGGTGAAGGACTGAGAACCTGGGTGGAGATAACTGGGAGAGAGCTACTGTCTCCCCATCTCGCACCCAGGTCTCAGTCATGCACGCCAGGTCTACATTCTGCTCCAGCAGAAAGTCCCGAAGGAACTGGCGTTACACAACATCAATGTCAGGGGGGGTGTCAATCATCCTAGCCCCACTGCCTACTATCCTTGGGATGGGATGCAGGCTGGAAGGGGGCTGAGCTAACCTATTTTTTGGTCCCCTTCCCTTTACACCATGCCTGGTCCCACCGCCATACTTCCCCCTCCCCAGGAGCACTGGAATCCCTTGGTCGGTCTCCATCCTGCCTACTGATCTTCACCGACTACACAAGCTGTGGACCTCAAATCAGCTAGGATTTCAGACAGACATTAGCTCCAGCCACTCCTAAATTTAATACAACTCAGTTGTAATTACCCACCCTCAACTTTAATCTGGTAGCCTATGGTTGCCTTCCCTTCCCCTCTTAATAATTTAAGTTTAAATAAGATTAATACATTTATGGTCAATTTACTACAGGTGACTAGATAACCTCTTATCAATTAATTTGTTACATTAATAGCAAATCAATTAATTAATCAATTAATTAATCAGGGATAGCAAATCAATTAATTAATCAATTCATTAATCAGAGCAATTAATACAACCAATTTAGACCTACAATTAATTGGAAAACAATAATACACAACAATTACAATTTCTAGCCTTACTCAATTAAGTCTAAACCTAAATTCCCTAATCCAGTTTAAGCAGCTGGGCTCAATGCTTCAGGTCTACTTAAAGCTTACTTAGTCCTATGAGCAGATGTTAATAGGCTCCTCCAGGGCTGTTTTTCCAGCAACAAGCTGATCTTTGTCCACTCCTCTACGTATCTCTTGTTGGGCTGGTCAGTTCTCAGGCAAAAGTCCTGTGTTGTTTCCAATACTGCAGCCTCCACTGGTAAACCCAAGAGGAAGGGGGGGGGTCGCTGACAGAGTTGCATTGCCGATGATAGCCCTGGAAGCCCAGGCTCTGCTAAAGGGATTCCAATGGAATCTGGGTTCCTGGGCCTCGCCCAGGTGCCTGTAGTACTCCTGTAATGCCAGCAGCATTCGCAGCAGTGGCCGTCATGATGGGTGCCGACAATAGTCCCATCGAAATGGCAGCTGCACAACCGCCCGACACCAGTGGAACCCAAAGCATTCTGCAGCCAGCCCACGCACACTCACTGCCGGCAGAGTCTCCACCTCACCTCACAGCTCCACTAACCAGCGATGCCAAGGACAGGTTGGGGAGGCCAACAGCCACACTGAGAGGACTTGGTAATTCTGAGGCCCCGGTTTCTCTTCAGTCTTTTAATCACTGTCCAGATTAGCATAGTCAATGCTGTGGTCTAAGAAACTTGGCTGGAACCGTTTTAGAGCCATTAGTGCAGGAGCAACTAGTACAAAGGTTCTCAGCTTGGTGCCATCTTGCTCTTAGATCAATTATTAATTCTTGTTTGTTGGTGTTTCTGGTTGCCCTCAGTTAGCGGGTTACTTGTTACCCACATTTCTGCAGATTAGTGATTTTTTTTATAATGTCACAGTTTTCATTGTTTTAGGTTAGGATAGGTAGGTACCCTTTCCTTTACCTGTCCTTTACCTGTCCCTTTCCTTTACCCTGTCCCCGTACCCACAGTGAACCAATTGCATGTTACGGGCTGCACACAGACATGCAGTTTGATCCAGTGGCCCTGCCTCTAATTGATCCAGGTTTTTTTTGTAACAGAGAATTGTGATCAGATTCACCCCCTTAGCACACTTCAAAGCATTTTCACCCCATCCTTGAACGATCAGACGCAACAGCCAGGGAGTCAGGCTGTCAGCCATTTTTTGTTTGTTCTTTGAGCATGCTCACAAGCACTGATAAGCCTGCTGCGATGTGTAGTTCATGGGGCCATCAGCTATTTTTTTAAAAAAAGTTTGTCCTTTGAGCATGCACACAAGGTGGGATATGTAGTTCACTGTCATCCTCCCTATCTAATCTTTTCAATTAACCCCTTCCCCAAAGCAGAAAAATAAAACACAGTTTTGAGAAGCCCTCTGGGAGTGGGAGAGAGAGAGAGAGAGAGGGGGGGGGGTGCGAATATGCAGTTAAGTACACATCGCTAACTAGTAAAAAAATGGTGGCTGGAAAACAAGAGACCAGTCATATCTGCCTGACAGCTTGTGTGCGCAATAGAGCAATCAGACAACAGGAAACCTGGTTTGAAACCAGCTCAGCCCAAAAGAACTGGACTTTCACAGGTATCAAAGAAACATGCAGTAAGGGGGCGGGAATGGGATGCAGATGACTGGGGCATGACAGACAGATGTTGCTGTCTGATCATGCATTTTAAATCCAGAAGGAAACAGCAACGGCAACAGATCAAACGTCATGTCTGATCACAGTCATAGTTCATCAAGCTTAAGATGTTTACTTCAAACGGTTTCCACAGCTAAATGAAAAAATGCTGCAAGTGTATCCCCCCCCCCCAACCTCATCGAGG
>NW_015172570.1:5312-13974 GCF_001447785.1 Gekko japonicus
CCCCCCCAAGACAGCAAATAAACAGCAATGAGGTTCCTTGCTGGTTAGCTTTTCCACAAGAGTCTTTGAGAGTCTCTTTGTGAACACCAAAATATCTATCGAGTGGGAACAGCCAAGGTTAGATCATAGACTGCAACTATATTGGGTGCATCAATTTTATATATATAAATATTTGAGCACTGAATGGGGGGGGGGGAAACTCCTACAAAATAAGGAAAACTTTCCCCAGTACAAGATATCGTAAACAAACAGAGTTGGCAGAAAAGATCTGACCCATCTCCCCAGTAGCTGTCTGCATGCTGTGAAAATTCTTTTTCTGAAAGTCATGTGATCCCTGTAAAAAATGCATGGCATTATAGCTGGCTTCAATAAAAAAAAGGAAAATGGGTAAAATCACCTTCTCCTCCTTCTCCCAGTGGTGGAGAGCTTTTTCCTTCATCAGTGGGAGGGGGAGAGGAGGCAGTTTTTCCTGATCAGCCCTTCCCAGTGCAGCAGTCTGTGCTACAGTATATTTTGCTTATGAGAGCACTCCCAAACTTCCAGCAGAGGATTTTAAAGGCAGACTGGTGGCTGTTGGGGGAAAGTGGGGAAGATCCGTTCTGCCAGCCCCCTTCTCTTCATTTTCTTAGGATCCAAGCCATGGAGTGTGCTGATATGAAATGAGGGACTTTTGCCTGTTTAAAGATGACTCATTAAAAGCAGAGTGCAACCTGACTTTAATATATTGTTGGTGTTTTGATAGGGAAGAATGCCATTTTGTACCTGTGTCTGTAAGTCAAGCATCTGGTGTGATTCTGGATGCCTCCCCAGATCATCATCATTTAAATTTCTGAATTGCCCCATCCCTGAGTACACAGGTTTCTGCGTGATTTACAACAGATAAAAACATACAAAATACCATTTAAAATCAACAAATCAATTAATCCTAATTATACAGTCTCCAGATGGCATCTAAAATTTAATCTAAAACCTGTTCTGGACTGTTCTTCCACCTCATGGGCAGGTTAGGAGGAGGCCGAAGCAGGCAAGATGGAAGAAAAGAGAAGGGTGCCAGTTATGATGGAAAACGGTTACTGTTCTCAACCAAAAGCCTGACAGAACATCTCTGCTTTACAGGCCCTGTGAAATTGCATTAAGGCTCACAGGGCCCTGATGGAATTTGGCAGAGAGTTCCACAAGATTGGAGTCAGGGCCAAGAAAGCCCTGGCTCTGTTCGAGGACAACTGGATATCTTTGGGGCCAGGGATCACCAGAAGAGTGTTCTCAGATGAGCGTAATGCTCTCCCGGGGACATACCAGAGGAGGCGGTCCCGAAGATATGCTGGTCCCAAATCACAAAGGTTGCCAGACTGGCATTTTTACAACTGCGCCAAGTCAAGTCATTCCAACCTAGCCATAGTGATCCATAGAATGGTCACCTCTAGGCTGGACTACTGCAACTCGCTCTGGTTGCCACCTCCAGGTTGGGAAATTCTTGGATATTTGAGGGATGGAGACTGGAGAGGGTGGGATATGTGGAGGGGTGGGTCCTCAGACAGGTACAATGCCATAGACTCCACCCTCCAAACCAGCCATTTCTTCCTGGGAAACCATTGTTGCCAATTTCCAGGTGAGGGCTGAATATCACTCAGAATTACAACTGTTCTCCAAATGGCAGAGATCAGTTCTCCTAGAGAAAATGGTGGACTCTGTGTCATTATACGCTGCTGATGTCGCTTCCCCTCCTGATTGGGTCCCCACTGAGGAGGAAAAAGACTGTGTGTGGAGAGATGGAAAGCTGAAGTCAGAGGGGTAGATAATGGTATGTTTATGGTTGGCTGGGAAGGAGATAGGGTTGCTACCTCCAAGACAGGTACAATGCCATAGACTCTACCCTCCAAACCAGCCATTTCCTCCTGGGGAACCATTGTTGCCAATCTTCAGGGGAGGGCTGGAGACCACTCAGAATTACAACTGTTCTTCAGATGGCAGAGATCAGTTTCCTTGGACAAAATGGTAAGCTCTGTGTCATTATACCCCGCTGAGGTCACCACAGCAAATTGACGCTGAGTGCCCATGGCCAGGGCACCCAGTCAGAGCCTCTTTCTAGAGCTCGTTGTATTTATTTTCACAACGGGTCATATTCCTACTAGTTCTATAAATAGTTTGTATACACTAGATTAGGATAGTGTGTTCCATCTGAAAGAGAGAGAAAAGTCCAGAACAGCCATCTTGAGGCATATGAGTACTTAAAAACAAAAACAAAACACAACTTGTTTAATGATTTATGGAAGTGAGAAATGACGAAGAATAAATTCCACACAGTTAAGCACTTTATTGATTGATTGATTGTCAGATTTGTATCCCACCCTCCCCGCAGAGCAGGCTCAGGGCGACTTTATCACACAAAAGAACATTTTAAACTCAGAGGAAATGCTTCTTTTATATAAGCCAGTTTACTCATGATACCAAATAGAAGCAAAACTTTGTGAGGACTCTGAATCAATACTCTCCCAGTTTGTGTGGTTAATGTAATTCACAATTTCTCATAAAGTGTTTATATAAAATGTACCACTTTTTCGGTTTCATTATTTCTTGCTTAATCAAATTCATATACTTAATACTTAGGTTAACTGTGTTGGCAGTAGGGCTATGGAAAAAAAGAAGAAGCTGGACTCCAATTAGCATCCTAAACTTCACTCAGGTTCTACTAGAACAATCATTCCAATTATAGCGTTTACTGGTTTCAATAGAAAACAAATTCCTTGTCCTAACTCTTCTTCCAAATTAGGATGAAGTTTGAAGGGACTACATTCTGCAAACAATGAGATGCATGACAGCCAGTGTGGTGTCATGGTTAGAGTGTTGGACTAGGATACGAAAGACACAGTTTTCAATCTTCACTCTGCCTTGAAAAGTTGCTGATTGACCTTGGGCCAAACAGGTACAGCCTAACCTACCTTGCAGAGTAGGGATGTGCATTTCAAAAAAGTTGTATTATTGTTGGTTTTGGTGCTTCTGATGGTAATCATGGTCCTTGGGTGCTCCCGAGGAAGCAGACTGTGAACTCGCAGTAGGGAGGGGCGTGATTGTCTGCGCTCCCCAGGAGCTCTGCGAATGAGCTCCTAACCATGGGGATCAAGGCATTCTGGTGCCCCAAAGGTCCCCCCACAGAGCTCTTGAATGGGACAAAGGGCAGCACACCGGAACAAGTGCTTGGTGATCTAGCGGAACTTTATGCTAAAGCGATCCCATCATTGAACTGTGAGTCAAAAGTCTAAGTGAAAATGCCTGAAAACTAGCTGAAAGCCTCCCCCTTAGAAGCAGATGGGGGGAGGGAACTCTCCCCTGATAAGAAAACAAATGAACTTTTGGCAGCAAAACAAAGGGGGAAAAATAAGGCAGACAGAAATAAAGGATATATAAGAATTTACCCAATGTTTTGAAGGTTTCCAGAGACTTTGATAACTTTAAAGAAAAGTAAACAATCTCAAACATGGCACCTCTTAAGAGGAAGGGCAAAGATAAGGAGTCGAAACTGAGACCGCCTCCCGGAAGTGCGACCGCCCCCCCACAACTGTGGAGGATCATTATACCCTATGGAAACCCTATGGAGACAGTCCCCGATCTGGTCCGAATCTTCCTCAGCTAAGAATGTTTTCTCGTGAAGATGTTGTTGACTGACAGGGGGGGTGGCATATGCAAATAAAGGGATGTGCATTTCAAAAAAGTTGTATTAATTGTTGGTTTTGGTGCTTCTGATGGTAACCATGGTCCTTGGGTGCTCCCGAGGAAGCGGACTGTGAACTCGCAGTAGGGAGGGGCATGATTGTCTGCGCTCCCCAGGAGCTCTGCGAATGAGCTCCTAGCCATGGGGATCAAGGCATTCTGGTGCCCCAAAGGTCCCCCCACAGAGCTCTTGAATGGGACAAAGGGCAGCACACCGGAACAAGTGCTTGGTGATCTAGCGGAACTTTATGCTAAAGCGATCCCATCATTGAACTGTGAGTCAAAAGTCTAAGTGAAAATGCCTGAAAACTAGCTGAAAGCCTCCCCCTTAGAAGCAGATGGGGGGAGGGAACTCTCCCCTGATAAGAAAGAGGGAGCTCTCCCCTGATAAGAAAACAAATGAACTTTTGGCAGCAAAACAAAGGGGGAAAAATAAGGCAGACAGAAATAAAGGATATATAAGAATTTACCCAATGTTTTGAAGGTTTCCAGAGACTTTGATAACTTTAAAGAAAAGTAAACAATCTCAAACATGGCACCTCTTAAGAGGAAGGGCAAAGATAAGGAGTCGAAACTGAGACCGCCTCCCGGAAGTGCGACCGCCCCCCCACAACTGGGGAGGATCATTATACCCTATGGAAACCCTATGGAGACAGTCCCCGATCTGGTCCGAATCTTCCTCAGCTAAGAATGTTTTCTCGTGAAGATGTTGTTGACTGACAGGGGGGGTGGCATATGCAAATAAGTTATGCTGATGAGTTATGCTAATGAGCTCCTGCACCTCTTTTTCTACGAAATTACCCCTGTGTACAAATACTACAAACAGCAGTTGAATGGGGGCGGGGTTTTTTTTTTACAAAGCCAACTATATAAAAGTTCATGTGATATTTAAAAGAGAAAAGTAATACTGGCCTCGGCCACAGGGGCAGGAAAATGCGGGAGGGAGGTGTGGCTGTTTGCCCCAGAGCAAAGTAAAGCGTGACTGCGCGATCAGCTGTCGAGCTCCCATGGTTAGGGGGGAGGTGCCGATCACACGACGTGGCAAAGAAGCGGAGCGGTGCGCCAAACGGGGTTGTGTTTTGTTTTTAAAACTGAAATGTGTGCATGCTCCGTTGGGTGCTTGTGCACATCCGTGGAGACTTGGGGGAAAAAAACCTTTTTGCAGGGGACATGGGCAGGTGCTGGAACTACCACCGGAAACGCGATCAGATGGCTGCACTTGCCCCGCGGGAAGCCTCGGGTGTGCCACGGGAGCTCTACGCTTCCCAGATGTGGCAGTGAGATCGCACCCGGAAAAACCGCCTATCTTCTGTCTCTCTAGCGTGCCTAATGCTCCGTGTGACCAGGGGCACTATTACATTTCCTGTCAAACTCTCTCTACCCACCAGTCTCTGAATCGTCATATCCAAAAAGTGCAGTTTTGAAAAGAATAGAAGATTTCTTTAACAGTAGGCAAGTAACTGCATCCTTTAGGGTTCTAGAAAACATGCTTTGAATCAAGAAGCTGTTCTGAATGTAAGCCTTAATAGGTTCCTCACCACTAGCTTACATGATTTTAACAACCAAGATGCACAGGGATTGACTCTACAAGAATCCTGCCAACATCAATTAGAGTAACGACGTTGAAGCTATACACAAAAGAGTGATACAGTGCACCAAACACATCTACTAGCTGATATACTTCACAACTAGCTTCCATGGTGAAGCAGGTCTGAATGATTTCATCAGTAAATATCCTATATGCTGATATACTTCACAACTAGCTTCCATGATTTCATCAGTAAATATCCTATTTATCACAGATGATGCCAGTTCTTCAGAACTTTGGTACTCTCTAGAAATGAACAAATATCAGAAACACCAGTTATTGTGCTAGATGAAAATTAGCTGATACTATGTTTCTAGAGAAGTAAAAATTTTTTGCTATCATCACTGTATCATAAGCTTTCTAATGAGCTCAGTGCAAGTTCTCTAGATTTAACCCAGTCCAATGCTCCTCAAGCATTACAAGGGAAGGATAGGAGCATCCTTTGGTTGCTGAAAGATCCAGATACCTTCATGTACTGTGGTATTATGTTAATTTCATTTTGTTCATGCAATGTTTGGTAGTAATACTTTGTTTATCTATCTGTAATCTGACCAAGGAGGACAATTGCTAGCTTCTTATATTTAAATAATGTGGTAAAAAAGATTGACTTCTACCCTGGGGCTAATTTTCAGGGAAAAACAATTTTGAACACTTGAATTAGTGCTTCTGATGTTTGGAAGAAAACCAATATTGTTCCATAAATTTTAAAATGTTAACCATAACCTTCAGGTCTGAAAAAGAGAGAAGAAAATATTTTTATGAAAGAACCCGATGTGGCCGAAGAAGAACATTTAATTACATCTAAGTATATTTGCCATGATTCATGATGGCTATTTGCATCAAATGATTTTTAAATATTAAATATTAAATCCATTTAAATGTAATAACTTTTAGGATGAATTTTCATCTTTATTTCAGAGTCATGCTATTTTAAAATTCGTCATTAGAGCTAATAAGGAATGATGTTGGAACTACTCTGTACATTTAAATGAAGCATAAATCAATTATTGAAGCAAAGGGTTTTTTCATCATTGTAATGATTATTGGAATAAATTTAGTACTTAGATGTTCCTTAATGATATCCTCAGTAGCAAAGGAAGAAAATTACACAGACTTAATTTTTACTACATACTGTTTAAATGTGCTTGTAATGTTTTCCTCTGGCAAAACCATGTGGATCAGAGGGTCTCAAGTCACTGGTTCATATAACATTTTTATAGAGCCAAGCATTGGCCAGGTGCATACTGTCAGTCATACCCCACATGTATGGTTAATATTATGGGTCCTTCTGCCAGCAGCTTGGCACACTCACAAGTAAAAAAGGAACTCCAAACATGGTGGACTTTCTCCACATCTGACCATTGTGATTGTGGTGAAGATATGTTAGCTTTTGATTACTGTATTTGAGAGGTTATTTTCTGGATTCATATCCCACGTTTTTGCTTCCTGCTGTTATCTTTTAAGTGTGTTGCCTCTTTTTTGTCCCTGATCACTTAACTATTGATCTGACATTTATTAATACATATTTCATATTTTAATTAATTTTCAGGAAATTGTATTATGTTTCTGACCACTTTGGGGACATTTTACTCCAAAAAGTGGGATAAAGTATAATACATAATATTAAAATTATATCTATATTCAGAATATTCTTAGTTTTATAGCCCTGGCTTATGCTAGGGTTGCTTTGACAGGGAAAATAGTTAGCTCACCTGCAGTGCTGCCAGACTTTCAGGATAGAGGCAAACACTTTGCCTTCCCTCAGTACTACATACACACATATAACCAGACAAGATAGAAAGTTTTTTTAATCTATCTGCTTAAAATTTGGGAAAGATCCAGTGTCCCTAGTGGAGTATTACCCTAAATGGAAGGATATCTCTCTCTCTCTCTCTCTCTCTCTGCAGCATTACTTTCTCACCTCTTGTTTCCTACTGCAGCCCCCAATCCCCCCCCAGGGAACAGGATTTCAAAGGGATTTAGGGCTGCAGCAGGAGGAGGGGTGAATTGCACTGTGGAAATAGAAATCCTACCATCTGTGGAAACATTCTGTTGGGTTTTATTATTTGTATTTGCCTCATTAAAACCCACTTTCCCCCCCCGTGGGGACCCAGAATAGGTAGCAACATTCTCCCTGTAATGTAGTGCATATGCAGATATTCCTGAGCAGGGGTCACTTTGTAAAAAAAGAGGTGCAGGAGCTCATTAGCATAACGCATTAGCATAACTTATTTGCATATGCCACACACCCTGACATTACCGGATGTGCGTCAGAAGGCAACACTCACTGCTCAGGCTCCAGCACAAAAATCTCCAGGTATTTCCCAACTCAGATTTAAACCTGGGTCTTGTAAATCCTTGTCTGGAACACTAACCACTACACAACACTTCATGGGGCAGTGGCTGTTGAGTAGTAGCAAGCAGCTGGGCCTGCATGAGTTATGCAGGTTGCATGGTGTCAAGTTGTCCAGTGGCTGCTGTCAGGCCTGACATGCTCGCTCCCCTTTCATCTTACTTTTTTTTTTGGTAAACAAATTTTATTTTTTCTCAGGAATACAACATATAAAACATTTCATTCTATCAATTGTCTACCCCATTCCCAGTTCCTCCCCTCCCTCCAATGGCTTCCCACAATGCTTCCACCCCTGCTCCAAATTACTTCATATCATCAACAATATCAGTTTTTCATCATTACAATCTAAAGATAACATCGTTTGACTTAATATTGATCTAAACATATTAAGTTTTGTTTCACATCCCAGTTCTTTTCCAGATAAATTTTAAAATCATTCCATTCTCCAAAAAACTCATCGTCTTCTTTGTTATTCAGTTTTTTTGTAATCTTATCCATTTGTGCCATGAACAGAACTTTTTGTATCCATTCTTCAACCTCTGGTACCTTTTCCGTCTTCCAAAACTGAGCATAAATCATTCTCGCTGTCACTATCAGGTACCAGAGTAAAGTTTTTTTAGTCGTATTGACTTCTTCCATTTTGAGTCCCAAAAGCAGAATTTCCTCCCCAGTTGTGGGGGGGGGCCAGCAGCAGCAGGCTCCCATCACTGAAGGGAAAGCAAATTGCCTTCCTTTCAATGAAGGGAGCATGCCACCACTGCGGTGCAATCCCAGAGAGAGGAGATTTAAACCCCCTTAGTCTTTGGAGTCGCTCTACAGAGGTGGCACGCTCCTTTCAGATGATTCTGCCTGGCAGTGGGGCCAGCACTGTCCCTGCTTTCATGCAGAAGCTTCTGCTGGGTTCCCTTTCTCCCCCCCCTTTCCCTTTGCCCCGCTTGGAGGTGAGGCGAAGGGAAAGGAGGAGGGGAAGAGTTTACTTGTTACTCCCAGAACGCTGTTCCTGCCCATTCCTG
>NW_015172570.1:14019-27539 GCF_001447785.1 Gekko japonicus
TACACTGTAGGGTTTCTTTATTACCCAAACAATTTGTGACCTATTTATATTTTGACTTAATAAGAACATAAGAAGAGCCCTGCTGGGTCAGACCAATAGTCCATCTAGTCCAGCATCCTGTCTCACACAGTGGCCAACCGTTTTCTCTGGACAGCTAACAACAGGGCATAGAGTCTGAGGCCCTCCCCTGACATTGCCTCCTGGCTCTGGGATTCAGAGGGTTAGTGTCTCTGAATCTGGAGGTTCCCCTCAGTCACCATGGCTAGTACCTGCCACAGGAATTCACTGCCACAGGAAGTGGTGGCAGCTACAAGCATGGACAGCTTCAAAAGGGAATTAGATAAGCATATGGAGCAGAGGTCCATCAGTGGCTATTAGCCACAAGGTATAGATAGGGACTCTGGGGCAAGTGATGCTCTGTCATCTTGGTGCTTGGGGGGGGTCAACAGTGGGAGGGCTTCTAATGTCCTGGCCCCACTGGTGGACCTCCTGATGGCACTGGTATTTCTGGCCACTGTGGGATACAGAGTGTTGGACTGGATGGGCCTTTGGCCTGATCCAACATTGGCATCTCTTATGTTCTTATGTTCTTACCTATTGATAGACATCCTCCATGACTCTATATAATGCAGGATGTATGTGCTTTTTATTGTAACTTGTGAATAGAGGTTGAGTTTCTTTGTACATGCATTGAGAAATGCTCATGTTAAATTCAACTCATGGACAGCTGAATGCATGATGTAAATATTGCATTTATCTGGGTAAATAAAGCCAGCATGTAAAGGAGGAAATGAGTAGCTGTTTCAACACAATTCAGATAATGCCCTTTACAGTCTGACTAACCCATTCCCTGTTTTCATGAATTGGTCACCAAAATCCCCATTTGTGCCTTTTGTTTTCCATTTTTACTTTCTTTATGAGTATTTCTACCTCCCTGACTGCAGCTTCCTTGGGCATACTGTCAAGCACTGTGGTATCTTCAGAAACTGATTTCTCAATGTGCTCTAAGTTGCTTTGACCTTGAATATGGTCTAGAAGTTACAGCTGGCACAGAATGCCAATTCTTGTCTTTGATAGGATGCATGTACTTTCCTATAAAGGGTGGATAGCAAGCCAGGCTGTACCTCAGCACCTTTCGTCTCTCTTTAACCTTGAATGCAAACTGTGGAAAATACTAGGGGGGGGGCGGGGAAATCCCTGCAGATAACATTTAAGGAAATTACATAGTGCTTTTCTAAAGCTTCCTATGCATGATATCTAAATCCATAATTAAAGTGGGTTACTATGGCACGGCACTTATGCAAGTTTTTTGGATTTGCAGGGTGGAAGCAGTTGCCAAGCTCTCACCAGTGAGCCAGTGTGGTCTCATAAAAAGAGCTCTGAGAGTTCAGTTACTGCCTGCTCCTTCAAATGTTGCCAGAGTACCTCTCACACAGGGCCAGCACTCTTATGACTCATGGAAGGGGAATGGATCCAGATTTGGCTGGTTCATTGATGTGGGTGGCATCTGGTCCTGATCTCAACTTTCACCATTTGGAGATAATGCTGCAGAGAAAGAAACTGCTAGTGGCATGGGCGAGAGGGAGAACAAACCTCTTGAAGTAGGGGAAATTAATGTTTGCTTTGGGGGGGCTCCTGGAAGCTTACAAGCAGGGAATGATGGTGATAGCCTTTCCCTGTTTCCCCTCAGTATCTGATGTTCAGAGATACACTGCTCCTAAACAGGGAGATTCAATTTAGCTGTTATGGATCACAGCTGATAGATATATCCACCAGTGTTCCCTCTAAGCTGAGCTGGTGTGAGTTAGCTCACAGTCTTTTGGCCTCCAGCTCACACATTTTTGTCTTAGCTCAGGAAGGATGGCTTCAGAGCAAACTAATGTACGCAGTAGCCAAATCGCTCACTCACAACTTTAATGCCATTAGCTCACAAAGTAGAATTTTGCTGACAAGACTCCACAGTATCCACCATGACTGCTTACTTGGTGTAAGCAATATTACACTCAGTGGAATTACTTCTGAGTAGGCATACATAGGATTGGGCTGAAAATCTATTTCTAAAACTATTTCAGCTTCATGGATGCAAGGGCATATTTTGGGCACACAAATATAAATCATTCTATGAGTTAATACATTCAGTCTTTGGAAAGAACATGGCTGGTAAACATCTTTTGGCAAACTATTTGTTTTTCTGTTGATAATGTATTTTTAAATCCTAGGGTTAGAAGAAAATGATTTTTTTCCCCTTTTGACACTATTTGACAGCTGAAACTAAACAAGTCCTATTGAAGTACAAAGCTAATAGAAGCTTTACTATGTGTGTCATTAGCACCCTCTATACAAGGAAGCAGAAGAAATGAGGTGTGGATTTTTAAAATATGATAAAATGAGAGCACTGTTAGAAACATAAGAAGGTGTGACTTCAGGCCAAGTATTTCCTTCTTACACAATCAAATTCTCTCTCTCTCTTTTACTTCAATAAATAACAGCCATTGTATAATTCAAACTAATATCTTTAAGATTTATCAACTAAAAAAGTATAGATTGTTGCTGAAATTTTTTTTAAAAAAATATTTAGTCATTTAGTCACAGTATACTGTTAAAGATTTTTTAATGTTAGCAAAAGTAAAAAGAACGCTATTTCAGAAGGGCTTATGTTTTTGAACAGTTATTTTGATATGGAATGCCACAGCGGTATGAGAAATGGGCCTCTACTTGCTCAAGATTTCAGAAAGGAGTCTGAAAATGGAGTGTAATTTTTGTAGGATCGTGGACCCAATCTTCATATACAGAATGGGGTTGTTGGCACCCAGAATGCCGTCCATGGTCTACAAACCAGCATTATCCCAACATCGTCATTAAGGTTTTTGCTGTCCCAGTTGGGGAGGTTTCGAGGACAGAGACAATCTTCATAAACTCTGCCTGGGTTTTCCCTGCTGAAGAGGCTCTTCTCTGCACCGCCCACTTACTGGAACGTTTCTGAAAAGGCTGCCTCAGCAGGTATGCTGTGTCCTTGGATATTAACCATTGGATTCCAAATAAAGTCCCCCATTTTCTGTTTATGTAATTTAAGTAAACTGATTGCTAAAATTAATGATGTCTGAGTATCCCTGAAGGGTCTTTCTTTTAGCTGTTACCCTTGCTGATAAGCTCTGCCCACATTTTGCCTGTTGCAGAAGGCTCTTCTATTGATGGTATTTGATTTGTCAACTCTCTTCTTTCTTACTCAACCTAGGCTGCGGTCACACAGGCAGGAAAATGCGGGGGGGGAGTGTGCCTGTTTGCCCCGGGGCAAAATAACACGCAGTTGCATGAGCAGACATCCTGTGGAGGTCCCTTGGAGGTCCCGTGGTAGGGGGGAGGTGCTGATCACACCACAATCCTGCGGCGTGGCAAAGAAGCAGCACGCCGCGGCAAATGGGTGGGGTTTTTTCTGTACACTGATGTGTACGCATGCCCCGTTGGGTGCTTGTGCTCATCCTAAGGACACTTGGAAAAAAACCACCTTTTTGCGAGGGGACATGGGCGGGCACCGGATGCCATGGGATTCCACTGGAAACATGATCACGCGCCCACCCTTGCCCCACATCTTCGGAGTGAAGCCTCGGGTGAGCCACGGGAGCTCTACGCTTTCCAGATGTGGCGGTGAGATCGCGCCCGGAAAATCTGCCTATCTTCCGTCTCTCTAGCGTGCCTAATGCTCCGTGTGACCGCAGCCCTAGCTACTCTAATCCAAGGTTTTTATCATCTCACTATTGAATTGCTATAATGTGCTCTATGTTGAGTGAACATCCTGGAAATCATAACTGATTCAGAATGAATCGGCTTGATTATTGTCAGGAGCCTGCTGATGGGAACACATCTCGACTATTTTAAAACAGCTCCATTAGCTGCTGGTTTGTTTTCACATTGAACTCAAGGTGCTGGTTATGACCTTTAAAGACCTTTGTGGACTAGGACTCACATATCTAAAGGACTGTTTCTCCCATCATATCCCTTTGCCACTATGGTCCTCAGCTTGCCCCCTACTGGCTGTTCACCTACCTAAGGTAGCATGTCTGACATTGACCAGAGCCCACGCTTTTTCTATCGTTACCCCCCCCCCAAGAAGATGAAGTGTTGTTGTCTGCAAGTCTTCAGGAGGCACCACAAGGCCATTTTATTTGCAACAGTTTTTCATGGAAGGTAAGTTACAGGAATTTTGACAGGAGGGGGTTATTAGGGTTTTATTATAGGTTGCATCCTTTGGACTTGTAAGTCACGTTGACTCACCAAAGCAAGGTAGGAGATAAACATTTTAATAAATAAATACATATTTTGATCACCTTTTCCTTCCCTGTGATTCACCACTAAATCCACTCCTAAGAATCACACAAGCCTTTGGGATGGTAGGGGATACAATGCATGGAAGAATCAGCAAATGTTGTTCCCTCACCTCTTCTATGACTTCTGGGACTCAGGCAACAGGTTGGAATAATTTCTCCTGGCTTCAGCCCCTATTCACTGCTTCCCACGTGGTTCCCAGTTCAATGCATTTAATAAAAAATTATAAAGCAAATTGTGAGCATGTGCCAGAGTTACCAACCAGCCAGCTACCCTTTGACTGCAGATGCAGATGCAAAGCTAATGAAATACTTTCCATTCCTCAATGTGAATAAGTCCCCTAAGTAAAAACTATGAGAAATTCAACTTGCCACAAAATGGGACTTGAGAACAAGGCAAGTTTTTCACCTGGGGAGAACTTGCCATCGAGGGCTCAGCTTTTCCACCTGCTCAGCCCTACCCTAACTGTTCCAAGCCATGAAAATAAGCTGAAATGTGGTATGGCCTTTCACCAGGAGAAGAACTTGCCATCCAGGGTTAAGCTTTTACATCTGTTCAGTCCCAGCCCACCTGTAAAAGGACTTGTAACAGGATAGTCATAGTTTATTATAACAGTCTTAGACCAAATAAAAAAAGTTTTACACATAGCTAAGGATAAAATACAAATCTGCAACTTTCATTTATAAGTGCTTCCAAAGACCGAGGTGCAAATTTTGCTGGATGGTGTCTAGCCAAATTAGTGCATAAGCAAGATCTTCACATATTAAATGGTACCTTCCATGGTGACTTCCCTGGGGAACTCACCTATATGGTAGGAAATAGAGTTAGCTCCATTGATTATATGTAACTTCCTACTCCCTAAGATTAACAACTTCAAGGTGCTCCCTTACCTGGAAGGGGACCATTTACCCTTATGCTTGCAGGCCATTCTTCCACTTCTTCAGCAGCACTATATTTAACCAAGATTGAGCCAGTGGGGAAAAGAATTAGGCACTAAAGTCAAAGAACTTTTGAATTCCAAAAAATTGCAGAGCTATATATCATCACTCACTAATATAAATACAAGCCAAGACCCCCTAATTCTGTACCAGGATCTGATACAGGAGCTTACCACTATTTTGACTTCATCATATAGTAAGGGGTCACACCAACTTAACAGAAACGCTAAACCTTGGGAGTTTGGTGAGGTCGAAAAAGAAATTAACTCCTTATGTACTTTGACTCTAAATATGGACCAAGGGAACAGAGCAGAGGCACAGATGGCCCTTCTGAGCAAGAAACTATATAAAAGTATCATCCAAAAGAAAAAAAAAAGATTATACTAAAAGACTATGGGTGGACCTTATTCAGGCTGCGAAACAAAATGATTCTGCAGTTTTTTTGAGACTGGTTAATATAAGGAATGCTAGAATAATCCCCCCCCCTAGATTTGCATATTACCCCTGACAGATGGACCTCCTATTTTCAGAGACTCTATAATGATTATATTCAAGTTCCCCTTCCTAAAATGCCAGGGAACCTTCCCTTATGGCTTCTGGTTAGCTTCCAAGAAATTTAAGCACATATAGATCGGCTAAAAAACGGAAAGGCACCGGGATTAGACGGTATTCTTCTGAAGCCTTAAAAGAAAATTCAGACTGGTGGGCACAATTTCTCGCACCCCTGGTTACATACATTGACCAATCGAGTCATGTCCTGAAGCAATGGGGTACAACTATCATAGTTCCCATTTTTTAAAAAAGGACAAAAAAGCGACCCTGCAAACTACAGGCCTATTAATCTCATAAGTATCATCAGTAAATTATATTTGAGACACCTCCTTGATAAACTTGGATAGAACAAGAGGAAATTATTCCAACAGAACAAGCTGGTTTTAGGGCAGAAAGATCAACAATGGAGCACTGTTTGATACTTCAGCAGCTAATAGAGAAGTATTTCGCCAAAGGACCAACTTCCTTATATGCTGCCTTTGACGGCATCTTTTGATTCAATATCATGACAGACACTATGGCAGAAATTAGAGGACTCTGCAATAGATTAAATATTATTATTCCTTATACATGCCCTACATGAGGATTCCGCCCTCAGGGTGAGATGTAACAAAAAAGGGCACGTCACTGACCCAGTTAAAACAGAGTTGTCTTTTGGGCCCTTTGCTATTTCAGTTTTATCTCGGTGATGTGGTTAAACACATGACTGACCCAAAATTCCATCCTCCAAAACTGGCCTCATGCAACCTAACAATACTGCTGTACACAGATGATGCAGTCCTATTAGCTAGAACACCGCTGGGCCTTCGAAGGGCATTGGACAGTTTCACTACATATTGCAGTAAAGAACACCTAATAATTAATTACAGTAAGACCAAGGTGATGGTATTTGGCAAATGCCACAAAAAGAAGACTTGGTCAATGAAAGGGAACAGAATTGAACAGGTCAATAAATTTACATACTTATGGGTCATATTTCAGGAGAATGGTTCTATGAGAGCTCATTGTAATCTTAGAGCAGATCGAGCTGAGAGATCATCCAATGCAATTTTAAGATTCTTCTGAGTTAGGCAGCTCTTATGTGCCTACTGCCCTGAAACTTTTCCAATCTAAAGTTATCAACCAGCTCCTTTATGGTATCTACCTAGGTATCCGGGCTAACAGTTTATATTTACTGAAGAAAATTCAAACCAAATTCCTTCTATCTATTTTACAGGTCCCACCCAATGTTTCCAATTCTTCACTGCGAATGGAAATGGGACAAATAAAAATTGAGGCAAGAATTTTTCTGGCCTCAGCTTTTTTTTGGCTTAGGAGAAATAAAACATAAAAGGTCTACTCCCTTTAATAAGTCAACATTGGTAACAACAGAAATGGATATGTCTAACAGAGGGTAACTTAAAGTATATAAGCTTCTCTTTTTACACACTGTTGACCCAAGATATCAATATCGCAAGACCTTTAATTAAGCAAAGGGTCCATGATATTGAATGCCAGCAAGATCTAATAAACCCCCCACATTTTATGATTCCTGAGAAACATACTATTAATATGGCCCAATATCTAAGAAATGTAGAATATCCCCCTCACAAGAGGGCTTTCACCCTTGCTAGATACGATATATTGCCATCTAAGGTAACAGAAGGGAGATATCAGAAGATCCCATACACTGAAGAGATATGTACATGTTCCCTCGGTGAGGTGGAAACATTGGAACATGTTTTTATTCATTGTCCCTTCTATAAGGAAATTAGGGACAAGACAATCCTCCCTATTCTGGAACAGTTTTTGCTTCTATCGGATAAGATATCCTTGAAGAAATTACTGCTTGATGAAATACCAATGGTCATTAGAGTGACAGCTAGGTTCTGTGCCCAGGTGATTAAACAGAAGAATAGTTTAAATAGGAGCTTCGCTCTCTGATGTAGATTTGAGGAGCTAATATACTAATGATTTTATGTACATTAATTTTTATTAGTATATTTTTGTAATGTACTCCGCCATGACCACGTGCGCGACCGTTGGGCCATGCGGTCATGCAAAGTCCTGAAGCTTCGCTCCAATAGAACAATAGCCAAGTGGATCCTAGCCCGCACCTATCAGAGGGCCAGGTCCACAGCCGAGAGCCTATGGGACTCTCGGCTACTGTATATAGCCTATAGGGAGGTAGAGGGTGTGTTTTGGTGGAGGGTTTTCTGTGCATATATACCAGCCTGTGAGCCGGCTTACTTTGTCTTGTTCCTTCTGAATAAAAGTACTTTGCTGAAATCACTCAACGCTTCTCAGTACTTTTCAATTTTATTGCTGGATTATAACTTGAATGTACATTTTAGTAGTATATTTAGTAACAGGATACTATTTTGTTAATTACTGGTTAACTGTTTGATTTTTGCATTTTATTAGGACATTTTATCTATATTAGTTGGCTTGTCCATAGATAAGTTCAGACATCAATCACATTGTCCCAGCATGGAGCCGAGGCCCGGCCCCCACGCCGAGACAGTACCACCAGGAGACGGAATGGGGTGGGAAGCCGTGCCACCCTCCTGCCACTCCCCCAACCCTGCCGCCAGGATAACGGAGCTGCCCAGACTCAAGCTGCAATGCCCCGGTGTCCCTGGCCCGGCAACCCTGACAATGGCACCACCCAGACCTGCCTCTCCTTTGGTGAGTGGTGACTTGCCTCAAGGGGACCCGGAGTTGGGAGCCTGGAGTAAGGGGCAGGCCTGGCAACCAGGGCTTCCAAGGATAGCACCAAACTGGGAGAGGACGGGGGAGTGACCAGGGCATGCCCAGTCCTGCCCCGATGAGACATGACCACTGCCGGCAGGCTCAGAGGAATGATGGAGGGACCTACCCAGGGCAAAGGAGGAGGCTGTGAAGATTGCATCTGAGGCAGCAATGATCCCAGGGTGGGCCCTTGTTTACACCATCACCCAGGAAGACACAGAGGGGGAGGGAGGTGGGACCAAGAGAAGGCCTGGGTGGTAGACCAGCCTATGGGAAGAGAAAGGGGAGATTGATGGGAGAGAGGACAAAGGGAGCATGGGAGAAGGGTGAAGCATGCTGGAAGGAGGAATAAAAGAGGTGAACTTGCTGGGACCGAGGAGGTGACCGGCAGAACGGACACTGCACAGAGGCGAGAGAGAGGGCGTGCCAGCAATAGGGAGAATCAGAAGAGGGCAAAGACAGTGGAGGTGATGCAACCCCCCGCACTCTCATGGTTTGAGGCCGCAGGTGTCATCTCTGACACACACCCCCGGTAGGACTGAGGGCACAAGACCAGTGGGGGACCTGTGCGAGGGCGACACACATATTTGTGAACTATATAGAATCCCTAAATTTTATGATGAGCTATATGCTACTGTGCATAGGATAAATCAATCCCAGAGAGTTA
This sequence comes from Gekko japonicus, assembly GCF_001447785.1. Lineage (NCBI taxonomy): Eukaryota > Metazoa > Chordata > Lepidosauria > Squamata > Gekkonidae > Gekko > Gekko japonicus. Next base: position 23,230 of record NW_015172570.1, read on the forward strand.
CAGTAGGATCTGGCAATCTGCACCAAATGGGCAAGATCTCAACTAGTTATCTTTTGTCTTTAACAAATCCATTATGTTCTGCAGACTGTTGAATCCATCATCTAAAGGTAAATGTTATGGTTTTATGGAGTGCAGTTTCAGAGAAGCACTGAAGTTTTTCTCCCTCTCCCAAAATACTAGAATTTGAGAGCATCCAATGAAGCTGATGGGCAGTAGGTTCAGGGCAGACAAAAGGAAATACTACTTTACACAGAGATTTATTAAACCTCTGAATCCCAGAGCCAGGAGGCAACATCAGGGAAAGACCTTGGCCTCTATGCCTTGTTGTTAGCCCTCCAGAGGAATTGGTTGGCCACTGTGTGAGACAGGATGCTGGACTGGATGGACCATTGATCTGATCCAGCAGGGCTCTTCTTTCATTTTTGTCCTCAGCTCTTCCCCAGTAGCTGATAGAGTGTTATTCAACCTGCAGCTTCCAACTTCCAGCACTTTATCATTTTTATTTTGGGTGTGATCATCATAGGGTTTTCAAGATATGAGATGATCAGAAGTGGTTTACCACTGCCACCTTCTGTGTAGTACTAATCAGGGTTAGCTGAAGTGGCACTGCTGTTTTCTATGAAAGATCCTCCACCATTGTTACTTTCTGTACTGCCGCTGCCCAATAGCTACCATCATCACTTTTTTTGGTAGCAGGAAATCCTTTGCTTTTAGGCCACACACCCCTGATGTAGCCAATCCTCCAAGAGCTTACAGTAGCCTCTGTAAGAAGAGCTTCTGCTACAAAAAAAGCCCTGGCTACCATTCAAGGATTCCTCTGCCCCTATCACCATTAGAACTGTGTGTTCTCTTCTGCTAAGGTAGCTGTTGATCCCCGGAGTCTCAGCTGTGACCATTCCATCTTGAGTGGCTCTGCTAGGAGTTTAGCCTCTTGACAGAGTCTAAACTCCTGACAGTATTGTTCTCAGCTTTGTTGACAATTACAGACTCCCTCACCACGTTAAAGTGTGTGTCCACGAGTAAAAAATGTTGGCAAGTTTCAAACCAGTGCTGTCCTTTGATGTAGGTAGCTGCTTCTGAACAAGTGCTCCATGGCTCCTGGGTCTTCTGAAGCATTTTCTATTTCAGTGAGATGGAAGAAAGCCAGGATTGAACCCTTGCTTTGGGGGAGAAGAAAGGTTGCACCAGGAACACATGCAGGCACCATGATGCCTAAAAGTACCACAGTGCCTTAAACCAGTATCTGTAAATTGACATATAAACAGTACGGACATCAGAAATCACACAGATGCTCTATACTCAGAAGGCAGTTCTGTGAGCTGAATTATTTTCCCCATCACATCCTTCATGCTGTTCTTAATTTTTTGCCTTTTTCTTCCATTTTTAAAGGTTAGATATTGAACTATAAAATGTTAAATAATCTGTCTGAATATTTTAATAATATGGATCCACAGATTTCCCACCACCACCTCCTAGAGCACCAAGGAATCTGACACAATATTGCTAACTGTGTAGCACAACATGCAATGATAATGTTTTAACCTGATGGATTTACTCTTTTTTGCTGCATTTTATTAATCTAAGATATTTATATCACCTCATCATGTGATGTCTTGATATTACACTAGTATCACATAATAAGTGCAATTAGTTTTTTTAAAATTGGAAAATTATCTTGCATTAGTAAAATAAGGATATGTGACAACTATTCTTTTAAACCTAATTAGAAATTATTTGGGATTCTTTCAGAAAAGCACAACACTTTACAGCAAAATCTGGTCATTCCTTGCAGTAAAATAAAAGTGTTTCCAAGTGATTGTAAAAGGCTATAAAACTTTATCTATTAAGCTGCCATTCTCTGCTTAAGCAGGGCTGCTTCACACTGCCTTTAGTCATGTTTCCTCCCCCTTGAACAGTTGTGCTTCCATCAGATTGGTGTAAATAACAGCTCTAGGTCTGGGAGCTATGGTGGAATGCTGGAAACAAAAGAAACATTCTGTGCTAGGATGCACAATTGTGTGCTCTAACAATAAGGTGTATGACCCAGGTTTTTAAAATACACATAAAAACCCAACAACAAACAGGTGGGCAAACATATTGATGCTTTTCAAGATATATTCTTTGACAAGGGTTCTGCTTTTCCTTTGTGCTGATCAATATGTTCCAATCAATTTTAAATGAATTTGAGCAGGTCTCCTGCTTTAGTTTAAATATACTAACCATCAGTCCTGAAAGGGAGAGGAGATCAAAGTGCACGTGGAAAATGCCTGCTTTTGCAGGGCACAGTCTCAAAATAAGAACCTGCTTTTAGTCCTCCTACCAGGTAGGCTTCCCCCTAGTCAACCAAAGACATCTCATGCCTCATTTGAAACTGCAAGAGCTGGCACAATGCCTTCCCAAACTCAGTTGGAGCCCTGAAATGAATTTGCAACTACCTCCAACTAGTTACAAAGTTGGCTGCCATTTTTGAATGTTGAGGATATTAGGAATGTCTCCCTATCTGAATCAGAGCTTCATAGTGTATCCCTTTGTATTTATTTGACTTAGAATATTTAGATCCCACTTTCATCCTGATGAATGGAACTCAGCTCAGTTTACATCAGATGAAAACAATACAATCTCAGATCACAAAAAATACTGGTTAAAAAAGCAGACCACAACCTTAGACACAAGCTATCAAAAGTGCATCAGAAAACTGTCATGCTTTTATAACACAGTACAAAATTCTAACTCTTTATCATTACTTGGTTGCTGCACTGATAGGAACGAAAATCTGTTTAGTATAATGTAAACGAAAATCTGTTTAGTATAATGTAAATGCTGTATTTACAAACAGCAATAGCTGTTTTTCCTAAAATTTGATGGGCATTTCTGGTATTCGTTGGATATTTGTGGCATAAACATGTCATGTTGACAGTGAAAGTTCGGCAATAGGCAGGTCTGAAAACAGTGTTACTGCAGTATACCTATACTTCTGAGCACTGTTTCCCCCATTGACAATTGTTGATAAGTTCCTTTGTAGGTAAGAAATCAGCCCTCCTCTATCCTACTCTGCACTACTCCTCTGCTGAAGGATACATCCACTAATCTTATCTCAGATATTGGAATGCCGATTAGAATCACTATTCAAAGGGCAGCTTTTTCTGTAGTTGCCTACACACCAGTAGCTAAATTTTTGATTGTAAACAATTTTTCCTCCTAGAAAAAATAAAAAATAGCCTGCATATTTAAATACAAATAACCAGACTAATATCAACTTAGAGGTTTAATGCAGTGGAACAGGAAAATGTAACTTCAGGACTTTTAAAGACTTTTTAAGAAATCAGATTTCGTTAGTTTTTCAAAATATAATTTTTGTCAATTGCCTTTTGTGACCCTTCTGTAATTTATCAATGTAAAGGAGTCACAAGCTGTCCAGTCAGTGAATCTAATAGAAAACATTTAAATTCCAGACAATCCCAATACATATAATTCTTTTCAATACGTCTTTTGTGCTTCATTCATTCTCTGTATGTAGCATAGAACTATCATTTGGTTTTTGACTCAATACCTATGACTGTATCTCTAGACACCCAGCAAACCAAGACATTCAAGACATGCCTTTTGTTCCTGACCTTCAGGTTACTAGAACACAGCATGAAGTATTACACCTTGGTTTCATGGTGTAATCTTTATTGTTGGAATAAGAAATGAGATCTTACATACTTCTTATCAGTTGCAAATGTTCTTGTAGCTCATTGTACAATATGTCAGATGAAATGAATTTCATGATCTTTTGTATAATGCATATGTTCCAACAGTAGTTTCAGATTTAATTTATTTCCCTGCAATTCATTCATCTTTCGGGTGCCATTTTTTTACCATTTGGTTTTACAGTATGCAAGTAGAGTACCTAAATTTTGTACTCTCTCTCATATATCCAGATCCTATAGACTCCTGCTGGATTTCTGAAGCTTCATAGCAATTTGTTTCTTCTAATTAGATTTTCTCTCTGCTGTGGGAAGGTAGTCACTATCTATGATTCTGTTAACAGGAGATGGTTAACTATAAAGATTTGTTTACATTATATCCTGTTCTGCTAATATGCCTAGCATTCTGCAGGGCTACATCAGAATACAAATGCAGGGATTTGTGAAATAGCCTATACTTACTCAGTATTTCTTTTGGAACATTTCATGTTATTCCTTTATAGTTTTGTCATAGTTATTATTAAACAAAATTAGAAGAGAAGGAAACATGGCAATTTTTTCCTTCCTTCCTTCCTTCCTTCCTTCCTTCCTTCCTTCCTTCCTTCCTTCCTTCCTTCCTTC
>NW_015172570.1:27563-53829 GCF_001447785.1 Gekko japonicus
CCCTCCCCTTTCCCCCCTGTTTTACTGACAAAAATAGCTCTTAAAATATATATATTTCAGTGGGCATGAATGCCATTCTGGCAAAGAGAAAGATTAAGGCTGTACGACATTCTATATAATAATTTTTGGACAAGTGTTGTGTAAAATTACAATGCTTGGAAAGGTCATTAAGGAAGAAAGTCATCATTGCCAAAAATTTCATAAATTCGATATTCTTTATCCATTTGTTTTCAAGCAGCAGTATGATCAATATGTTAATCATAGAACTTTGGCTGTATATAGACAATGGCTACAAACCAGGACAATGTTCATGCACTTAAGCCCATTGTTTGCTTGACTCTGTGGCCAAATAGCTTTTCAGACACTTGGTGTTGCTACTACAGAGCAGTCATTCCCTGTGGAATACCATGCTTTTCTTTTCCTTCCCACTATGATCTCTGGTTAAACTGGTATTTTCCCATGCTGTAAGAAACCCTGAAAGCAGCCCACCAAAACACAAATAGAGTGCTGTAACAGAAACAAGAAGCTTTATAATGGCTTACATACATATGTAGAAGGTGTCATCCAGGGCTTTTTTGTAGAGAAAGCCCAGCAGGAACTCATTAGCATAATAGGCCACACCCAACAGCAGAAACACATTAGCATATTAGGCCACACCCTTGACATTGTGGCTCATTAGCCTATTAGGCCACACACCCCATGCCTTCCCTTGGCTTGCCTGGGCACCCCGCGGCTGAGGGAAGCCCGGGCAAGCCGGCCCTTGGTGTGAGAGCCAGTTTGGTGTAGTGGTTAAGTGTGTGGACTCTAATCTGGGAGAACTGGGTTTGATTCCCCACTCCTCCACTTGCACCTGGCTGGATGACCTTGGGCAAGCCGTAGTTCTGATAAGGGCTGTTCTTGAAAAAGAGCCATTTCTGTCAAGAGCTCTCTCAGCCCCACCTACCTCCCAGGGTGTCTGTTGTGGGGAGGGGAAGGGAAAGGAGTTTGTAAGCCGCTCTGAGACACCTTTGGGTAGTGAAGGGCGGAGTATAAATCCAATCTCTTCTTCTTCTTGGAGGGGAGGGGAGGCAGTTTAAACTGCCTTCCCTTGGCTTGCCCAGGCACCTTCCAGGGCCCGCCCACCTCAGAGCCACGGGGGGGGGGGCTCGCTCTCCAGGCCTTCCCTCTGTAGCCATGCATGCAGAGGTTTTGGCTGTAGTAGGCGTGGCCAACTCTGAAGCCAGCTGGAACTCCGTTCCTGTGCGTTCCTGCCCAAAAATAGCCCTGGTGTCGTCGCAAGTGACATGACAAACCCAGCAAAGGGTTTTCAAGGCAAGTGAGAAGCAGAACTGGTTTGCCATCGCCTTCCTCTGCAGGGTCTTCCTTGGTGGTCTCCCATCCAGGTACTGACCCTGGTAGCTTCTAAGATCTGATGAGGCTGTACCATGGCACCTTTTCTCTTAACAACAGCTTACTGGGCTATATTTTAGAGAAACAATGTTTTTATTTTTATTTATTTTATTTATGTGAGATTTGTATCCCGCCCTTCCAAACAGCTCAGGGCGGCTAACAAGTGGCTGATGCCAGGTTAAATAGATAAAATACAATAAAACAATATTACACATCAACAATAAAATTCATAACAATATTTAAGGTGCTCTATTATACTGTATATAAATCCCCAAGATGGACAATAATCCCAAATCGATGGCCATCTTTATTAAATAGCGAGGGCTCCAGCGGTGATGTTCTCCCCACTTCCGCCAGGTGACACATACCCCCCCCCATAATAGGGGCAAATGATGGAACAGTACCATGGTGGTGGAATAGTGGTGGCGGCGGTTCCTACTCAAAAGCCTGGCGGAAGAGCTCCATCTTACAGGCCCCGGGAGCTCATTCCACCAGGTAGGAGACGCCACCAAAAACGTCCTGGCCCTAGTACGGGCAAACTTAATGTCTCGGGGGCCTGGAACTTCCAGGAGATGGAGACTCCCCGATCGTAGTGTGCTTGAGGGAACATATGGGAAGAGGCAGTCCCTTAGGTAAGCCGGACCCCGGCCATACAGGGCTTTAAAGGTAAGAACCAGCACTTTGAAGCAAATCTGGTATAGAGAGGCCCATCAACAGCCTAGCTGCAGCTTCCGGATTTGCGACAAAGGCAGCCCCAAGTAGAGAGTGTTACAGTAGTCTAGCCTCGAGGTGACCGTCACATGGATCACAGTGGCCAGGTCCTCATGGTCGAGGTAGGGGACCAACTGCCAAGCCAGCCGCAGATGGTAAAAAGCCAACTTGGCGGTGGCTGCCACCTGGGCCTCCATCATTAATGAGGAGTCCAGGAGCACACCCAAAATCCTAACCTCCCACGCAGGCACCAAAGGCACCCCACCGAAGGCCGGGAGAGGGAGCCCCAGCCCGGTCTGACTCAGGCCCAGGACCTCCATCTTTGCCGGGTTTAATTTCAACCAACTCAGTCTGAGCCAACCAGCCATGGCTTGTAACGCCCAATAAAGGTCATCGGGACCAGAATTTGACTGGCCGCCCAACATCAGATAGAGCTGGGTATCATCAGCATATTGATGACACCCAAGCCCACACCTCCGGGCAATCTGGGCGAGGGGGCGCATATAGATGTTAAACAACATTGTGGACAACACAGCTTCCTGGGGCACCCCACATTCAAGGGGGTGCCTTCGGGACCACTGGTCCCCAATTGCCACCCTCTGTCCCGGACCTTGGAGAAAAGAGGTGAACTATTGAAGAGCAAGCCCATGAATCCCCACATTAGCGAGGCGGCGGGTCAGCAACTGGTGGTCGACCTTATCAAACGCAGCTGACATGCCACCTCGATCCAGATGCCTATGGAGATCGTCAGTCAGCGCAACCAGTACCGTCTCCGTCCCGTGGCCTGGGCGAAAGCCAGACTGGAAGGGATCGAGGACAGAAGCCTCATCCAGGTGACCCTGTACTTGTGATGCCACCGCCCTCTCAGTAAGTTTGCCCAAATAGGGCAAATTGGAAACCGTCCGAAACTATACCTTTTTAAGAAGCACAGAGGTTGTCTTCAAGTGTAGAGGTGAAATGAAACAGGTCGTCCTTATACAGAGCCATTCCAGTTGGATGTGCACATGAGCTAGAATTGCAATGAGAGGTCTAGAATACTGTGGCATTAGAAATGAGGTTTGATACCACTCTCCACAAAATCTAATCAATGTTTGAAGTAATTATTGCACCTTGTCACATTTTCCCACATCTGAGCTCTTGTTTTACCAGATAAAGCACTGCTAATTTTCAGCCATGCAGGTGATTTATTTAAAAAAAAAACATATTGGAAAGAGTGCATGTTCAGTTTCAGATGAAACTGCAGTAGGCACCTTCAGAGTTACATCCTCAGGAAACAATGACCTGCCTTTTCTATTTGCTCAAAGTTACATGACACATATTCATCTGACTTTCTTCTTCTTCTCATATGGAATATTAGTTTTACATGCAACTAAGGAAATGAAGGAATGTTATGGTTCTCTAACGTTAATTTTGCAAATGCATTAATTTTCCAAGTGCATATGTTGTAAATGGTCGTTTCTCATGCACATAATCTAAACCAGTTAACCATGGGATTAGGGTCTAATTGTGCTATGAGAGTGGAAAAACTTTTTTCCTGTGTGAATGGAGATTGAATTTTCATGCTTCCAACATTCCAAGAATCCTTAGTTTTTCTCCTATACATAGAATTTCAAAAGTAGTATTTTCCACACACTCACTTCCTTGAGCAATCCCTCCAGAACTATACAGGCTTTCTATATGATTGAATTTCCTTTCAAAAGAGGCTGCAGCTAGTAGTATACCCTGAAACATTTGTCCCAAAGGATTCCAAAGGGAGTACAAAAGTGTATCAACATTCATGTTTAAAAAGACAAAGGAAAAATAACTTTGGTGATCCTGGATGTGTAGAATGTTTCCATTTGATGAACATTTCCCAGTCCTTGACTAAATTGATCATCCTGATCCCAACATGAAAATGAAACTGTTTTAACCTTTCCATGCCCATTTTACTAAGAATATATTTATTGTCATATGAACAAATTACTATCTCTCTGTAAATATTAAACGCCTTATGATTTCTCAGTACTGGTTTAACAACTTGTTTTTCATTGTATTTCTTTCATATAATGTCTGTAAAACATTACAAATCCATATATCATCCTTTATTTTATGTCATCTATTCTATTTATTTACAAAATAAAATACTTTATCTACAAAATGTATACCCTGCCTTCCTGCCTTCATCAGGGCCACCAAGGCAGCCAACAGAATAAAAAGATAATTAATAAAAATGCATCTTTAAAAAAGATTGAAAGACAAAAACACAACATTAAAACAAAACTGAAATACACAGAAACCTCTCACAAAAACAATAATTAAAACATAGGGCAGGAAGGAGGGATCACTGAGGAAATGCCAGATGAAATAAAAGATGTCTATACCCTCAGTTGGAAGACAGCAACGGAAGGTAAAAGGTGAGTCCCTCTGGGGAGAGTTCCATGACCAAGACGGCCCTCTCCTGGGTTGCTAGCTTTCTAATTTCAAAAGGTCTTGGAAGATGACTGTAATGTAGTGGGTTCATAAGCAGGAAGGCAATGCTTCAGGTATCCTGTCCCAAGCTTTGCATTGTGCCTGGTAACAAATTAGGGGCCAGTGTAGCTGGGCCAAGACTTATGTCCAAGGTCAGACCTTCTGTTCACCAGTAGCATTTACATCTTGTTGGGATTGAGGTTCAGTTTATTAAACAAGTTCCACCCAAAACTGCCTCCATACATTGGTACAGGGTTTCTACAGTCTCTCTGGAATTGGGAGGAGGAAGAAGAGGAAGAAGAAGAGTAAAAGAAGAATTGGATTTATACCCCACCCTTCACTCAGAGTCTCAGAGTGGTTTACAATCTCCTTCCCTTCCTCTCCCCACAACAGACACCCTGTGAAATAGGTGTGGCTGAGAGAGCTCTGAGAGAACTGCTCTTAAGAGAAAAGCTCTGAGAGAACTGTGACTGACTCAAAGTCACCCAGCTGGCTGTATGTGGAATCAAACCCGGTTCTCCAGATTAGAATCTGCTACACTTAACCAGAGACAGAGCTGAGTGTATAATCTCACCTAGGGATTTCATGCAGATGTTGAAAACGATGTCTCACAGGCTGGAAAGGAGGTCCAGAAGGGTATCATGATTGATTGTGTGAAAAGCCACTGAGAGGTCCAAAAGAATCAATAGAGTTGCACTCCCTTCCTCCATAGATGTAATCTTTGGGGGGATGAGGAGCTCGCACCCCTCCCGAAGGTACTGAGCCCTCCCGGGCCTTGCTACCCCCCCATCCCCCACTCCACCCCATTTTGAAAGTGGAGGGTTTTTCCCCTCCCTCCGCTTTCTGAGTCTGTTTGGCTGGTTTGGGAGTGGGATGGAACAAGTCAGGGTGGTGGGGGCTTGCTTCCTTCTGGAAGCTAAGCTCCACCCCCAGCTCTCAGCAGCCCTCAGTTCAACTTGGGCATGCACAGAAAAAGCAAGGTAGGAAGCGTGCTTCCTTGCCCAGGAAAGCTTACACGTTGTCTGTGGGTCTTTAAAAGTGCTGCTGGCATCGGGACCCTTCTCCTCCAACTCTCCATCTCCCAGGGCCAGCAGGAGTCACTTTGAGGGCTGTGCTGACCCTCCGCTGGCCTTGCAGATCCCCCAGGAGGGACCAGTACGGGCAGGCAGGTGGGAAGGATGCAGCCTCGCAGCCCCCACAATGGCCGGCCAGGAAGGGGCCTGGGTGGGAGAGAGCCAGGCCAGGCCCAGCAGGACTGCGGTGTCGGGGAAATCGTGGGCCTGGCGGGGACGGAGGCTGGGGGGGCATAGGGCAGGAGGGGAAGGGTGGTGGGTCATGGCTTTTTTAAAAAAGAGAGAGAGAAAAAATAGGTAAATGTGATGCGAAGAAACTGGTGCACTGCATTTGGTGGCTGGAACACGTGTGTGTACATCTGTGTCTGAGAGTCTGAGGGCAGAGCCAAGCACCCCTCTCGGGAGCTTGGCTGCATGGGGCAATGCGTGCAGAGGCAGAAGGAGAGCTGCCAGCTTCTCCTCTTCTTCACCGGAGGCGGCAGTCCAGGGATGCCTGGTGCTGCTGGGAAGCAGCCACATGCTTCTTGCTGCAGGCTTACCCAAGTACAAAGTGCTTGAGGAATTCTGCCCTCTATTTTCACCTGCCAGGGGGGCTTTGGAGTGTCTGTGTGAATAGAAATGACCCTCTCCCCCCGGAGTCGAGGAGCATTCTGGTGTTTCCCAGCGGAACCCTAGAGCTCCATGGGTCGCTCCCAGCCAGCCAGCCTTTTGAGGGGAAGTGTGTGTGCGTGTGTGTGAATGAGTGGGGAGGGGGAGAAAGCATCCTTCTCCTGATGTATGTGAAGAAAATAGCTCTTTGGGGTTGGACTCTGGCTTGATACCCTGCTGAGGTAACTCTCCTCCCCTGCCCTTCAAAAGGTCTGCCCCCAAATCTCCAGGAATTTATCAGCTCAGACTTGGCAACCCTGTGTCAAACTGGCTAGATAGATGGAATTTCCATGTTCAGTGGCAGTGTAACTCTACCAAGAAGGAGAAATGGACATTGTCTTAACCCCCTGCTTCTTAGCTGTCCAAAATGCCCCACCCACCCCCCTAGAAGATTCAGAAGTCTTATGTACTGATATCTGTTCACATTCACCACCATGGGGACCCTGACTGGGTGGAAAGGTGACATGAAAATGTTTTATATAAAATAAATTAGAGTTATATGTAAAATACTATCTAAAACCCCACCTCAGTTTTAGGGTTTAGGTTGAGCCTCACCAAGTCCACTAACAGCGCTTATTTTTTTATCACAAAGGTCTTGAACATGAATTGCAATGCAGAGGGCATTTCTGAGCATGGGCAGAGATCATGTGATCTCCTGAAAGTGATTTTAGCCAGCCTTCCTGGGATTATGACATGAGGGGGCCAGTCAATAGGCCTGTCTTGCTTGGTGTTCTGATCTGAACCCCAGCCCCTTCTCTCCAGGGGAACTGATGTAGTTTGGAAATTGTAATTCCAGAAGAGCTCCAGGCCCTGTATGGAGGTTGGCACCCCTACTAACCACTGGCTTGCTGACTTTACCCAGGACCCCTGTGACTGTGCTTTCTATTGACATATATGTCTAGGATGAAGTGAGGTAGAAAGCTGTTACTGTGTATAGATCAGTATGATCTAGTATGTAAGTCTTAGCTGTCATGCTAAGTGGTTAATAATCTTACAGCCAGGTGTTAAACTACCAGGTGCTACTCTTTGTCCTAGTTAAGAGTAGGTAATTAGTCTGCCCTGTTAGTGATTGGCTGGGACTTGTATATAAGGTATAGGCTTGATAAGCTGGGTGGGGGACATAGCGCTCTCCAACTGAGGTATGTTATTCTGTGTAACAGTCTGTATGTTCTCTAGTAAATATTCACCATTACTGCACTATAAACTTTCAGTACTTTCACTGCCAGTTGGCCTCCAGGCTTCTTATTTACTGCACCCAATAGGGTTATGGGCCCAGCCTGGCGGTAGACTGCACTGGCTGGTGGAAGCTCTAAGCTGGAAGCTGGAGCTGCGAATGGTGGAGCAGAGATTAGTTGAGTGAGCCTGAATGGGAAAGATTTGAGGAAGGTGTTCTGAACTGGCTGTTAAGTATTGAATACACCAGATTCCGAGGAAGGTACCAACCCTGACTCATCGACTGGCGGCAGTTTGTTGGAGACTGAGGACGAGGGGAGACCTGTGGAGGTAATTCCAGTGGTTCCTGCTACGGAAGGGGATAGCACAATGGTGCAGTCCAATGTAGCCCTCATAGACAAACTTACTGACTCTAATTACTCCTCATGGAGTCTAAAAATGGAGTGGTTCCTGAAGAGGGAAGGTCTTTGGCGGTTTGTGCACAACCCTCCTGCAAGCCCCATGTCTGCGGCAGATGCTACTTCAGATGAAAAGGCTTTGGCTAACATCGTACTCAGCCTGTCTGATACGCAGCTAGTGTTCGTCCGTTCCCAGCAGTCTGCAAAAGGTGCGTGGGATGCCCTGCGGGGGGTGTATGCAAGGGAGTCGGCTGGAACACTCATTGCTTTAATGAGGCGTTTATACAGGCTCCAAATGAAGCCATGAAGCTCGGTCCAAGAGCACTTAAATGCTTTGGCTGATTGCTATTTTCAGCTGGACTCAAGGGGCAAAAATATAGAAGACCTGGACAGAGTTTATATTTTGTTGTCGTCTCTTTCCTCCGAGTATAACCATTTGATTTCCTCACTGGAGACGCTGGACACTGCCCGGTTAATGTCTGCCTATGTGATTTCTCGACTCTTGGATGAAGAGGCACGGCTGAGAGTTTCACAGCTGAGTGCTGGGCAGAGCGCCAAACAGGAGAGAGAAGATAAGCAGTCTGCGAAAGATGTTCCGGGAGGTGACTGTTTGTCTTACAGAACAATTCCCAAGGAGAGCAACGTTCCTGCAGCTTTAAAGGTTGATCGGTGCTATTTGTGTGGAGAGACTACGCACCTCAAGAGGAGCTGTCCGGAGCTGAGGAGGCGTCAGCAGTCCCAGGCACATGGGCGTGGCACAGCTCAGATGGAGAAGCAGCAGAAGGGGACTCAGCAAGCTAAGCTGGTCACCTCAGGTGTAACTGATATGCAATGGCTATTGGATTCTGGCACCAGCCAGCATTTTTGCAGGTCTGAGGCTTTGCTAACAGACGTCAAAGCTTCTCCATTGACTCACGTTTCATTAGCTGATGGTAGTTCAGCTGGGGTAAAGTCACAGGGTAACTTATGCTTTTCAGCTCTCAATTGTGTCTTTCCAGGTGTACTGTGTGTACCAGCCCTGGAGAACAATCTTCTAAGTGTGAGTAGAGGAGCTGTCCGGAGCTGAGGAGGCGTCAGCAGTCCCAGGCACATGGGCGTGGCACAGCTCAGATGGAGAAGCAGCAGAAGGGGACTCAGCAAGCTAAGCTGGTCACCTCAGGTGTAACTGATATGCAATGGCTATTGGATTCTGGCACCAGCCAGCATTTTTGCAGGTCTGAGGCTTTGCTAACAGACGTCAAAGCTTCTCCATTGACTCACGTTTCATTAGCTGATGGTAGTTCAGCTGGGGTAAAGTCACAGGGTAACTTATGCTTTTCAGCTCTCAATTGTGTCTTTCCAGGTGTACTGTGTGTACCAGCCCTGGAGAACAATCTTCTAAGTGTGAGTGCTTTGGCAAAAACTGGCTTTACCATATGTTTTTCCCAACAAGGTTGTACAGTGTCAAAAGGGAACAAGCAGCTTTTGACTGGCGTGCTGCAAGATAATGTTTATGTTGTAAATAACCCTTTCTTGCAGGCTGAGGTAGTGACAAACAAATGCAAACATGATAGATATATACATCTTCTTCACAGGAGATTGGGTTATCCATCTTTTGAGCGACTACGTAAAACACTAACACTTTTGTCTAAGGAAAAAGTTTTACCATGCTCAGAGTTCCTAGACTGTACTGTATGTAAGCAGGTAAAGACACATCCCTATCCTGCTGCAAAGGTGAGCAGTCGAGTGTCTAAGCATTCTCTGGAACTAGTGCACATGGATCTGGTGGGGCCATACCCCAAGAGTTGTTCTCACAACCAATTCTGTCTAATTATCACAGATGATAAAAGCAGATTTTCTTGGGTATTTCCAATGAAACACAAGTCTGAAACGTTTTCCATATTTAAAGGTTGGGCCAAACGTGTTCAGAAACAGTTGGCAACCCCACCGAAGGCTATACAAGTGGATCAAGGTGGGGAGTTCATGTCAGACCAATTTGATCGGTGGTTAGAGCTCAATGGTGTGGTAAAGAGAGTAACCAACATTGCATCGCCAAGTGAACATGGTCTAGCAGAGCGCAAAAATTCTACTCTCCAAACCATGATGTATGCCATGTTGGCTGATGCTGGGCTAAAAATGAGTTTTGGGGCAGAGGCAATGTGTGCTGCGTGTTACTTATCCAACAGGTTGTGGACAAGAGCCATTGATGACATACCCTACAGAGTCCTGTATAACAGAGATCCAAGTCTAAGTTTCCTCAGAATCTTTGGTATGAAAGCTTGGGTGCACATTCCTCGGAAGCTAAGGAGGAAAGGGAGTGCCAGGACCAAGCAACTAACATTTTTGGGTTACCAGCCAAATATGAACTCATACAGATTTTGTGATGAGCATAATAAAATGTGTTTTAGTAGGTCAGCAAGTGTTTGTGAACATGGCAATTGGCAAAGATTGCATGGGTATGAAGAGTCACCTCAAATAATGTTACCTCTAACTGAATCAGGCAATGACACGGTTAACACATGCTCTGAGCCGGAGGTGAAAAGCGAAACTATGTCTCCTCAGAGACAAGCCTCACAGGCAGACTCTCAGAGGGATTCACAGCCTGTGCAAGTGTTGAGCCGCTCTACAAAAGGTATTCCTCCCGAGCGTTATGGGTTTACTCAGAATGTAATAAATCATGTGAATGTAAACGAGCCCTGCTTTTACAAAGAGGTTTTATCTTTGCCGGAGGAAGAGAGGAAGCCCTGGTTAAATGCTATGCAAACTGAGTTTAATGCCTTGGTTGACAATGAGGTATTTACCTGTGTAAGGAAGCCTTCTGACACGAATGTAGTTGGCTGCAGGTGGCTGTATAAGTTGAAAACTTTGCAGGATGGGTCACTGCAACACAAGGCATGTGTGATCGCACAAGGATTCTCTCAGATTTATGGTTTGGATTTTGATTCCGTGTTTTCGCCCACAATGAGAAGTGAATCAAGTGGCTTTATGTCAGGCAGGAATTCAGAAGCAACAGATACAGCACTATGATGTTAACACTGCTTATCTTCATGCTACGCTAGAGGAAACCATGTACATGAAGCAGGTACCAGGCTTTGAACAAGCTGATAAAGGGTTAGTGCTCAAGCTAAACAAAGCTTTGTATGGGCTGAAACAATCTGGCAGGCAATGGTTTTTTTATATATCCTCTGCATTGCAATGATATGGGTTTAAGCAGTGTGTGGCTGATCCTTGTATATTCACAAGGGAGGTATTAACATCTGTTATAACAATTCTTATTTTTGTTGATGATATCCTGGTTATACATGATACTGAGTCACAGTTGAAGTGGTTTGAGAGTGTGGCTCAAAGCTTCTGCAAGATTAAATATCTTGGTCCCATTAGGAATTACTTGGGTATAACTCTGACAAAGGACTCTGAAGGATGTTACAAACTGAGCCAAAAGGATAAGATTGTGAAACTGTTATCTGAGTATGAGATGAGAGATGCCAAAGTGGTCTCTACTCCTATGAATGTTGGCTATCTCAAAGAGCCTGATGATGAAATCTGGTGTGATGTAACAAGGTATCAATCCCTAGTGGGATCGCTGTTGTATCTAGCCACGTGGACTAGACCAGATATTTGTTACTCAGTTCACTTACTTTGTCAAAGAATGCATTGCCCTTACCAAAGGGATTGCTCAGCAGCAAAAAAGAGTGCTCAGGTATCTCAAGGGTACTGTAAATTACAGTCTGAATCTGAAAGTGTCAAGGGAAATGAATCTACATGCTTATTGTGATTCTAGCTGGGCTGATCGTCCAGGAGCAAAATCAACAACAGGGATGGTAATTAGGCTTGATAATGCTGTGGTGATGTTTAAATCATTGAAACAATCAATTATAGCCACGAGCATGTGTGAAGCGGAATATGCTGCACCGCATGATACCATAATTCAGCTTGAGTGGATGTATCAACTGTTAAAAGATTTGAAAATAAACTGTGATCTTCCAATTCAGGTATCCTGTGACAACTCTGCTGCCCTGAGCTTGGCAGAAGACTGTGGGGCGAAAGCCAGGAGCAAACACATCTTGATAAGATATCAAACAGTTAAATCTCATATTAATGATGGCTTTGTAAAAACTGTTAAATGTGATTCTATCTGTACCCTTGCTGATGTGTTGACAAAGTGTATGTACTCTGAACAGTTTAATGTATTCAGAGGGGGATTAGGAAGTTATTTTTAATTATGCATTATTTCTAGGGCTGTTGTGAACTTTCTGGTGGCCGGGTGTAGCAGGCAAGGGGCCAGTGCTTAACTGCCATGACCGCTTATCATGACTTCATATCTTCCTATCTTAGTAAATTTTGAGCAGCTGTCAAACTGAGAGCTGTAGTGGGGGAGGTTTAGCAGCAGGCTCCACCTCTCCTTCTCCTCTCATTATTCCAATAAAGGTTGTTTGTTTTGTTCCTTCTCCTCTCCTGAACACTCAAGGAGGCAGCTGCACCTCCCCCATAGCAGTGGTGGGTCTGTGCGAGAGTAGAAGATGGGGAGGCTGCTGAGGGTCCAGATCCTGTTCTACATGCAAAGACAGGCCCTAGAAACAGTGTCAGGCCTTTTACAGACAGCAAAAGAGCCCAACAAGGTTGCTCCCTGGTCATGATCGGTAGGCAGGGAGTGAGCGGTGCTGGGGAGAGTTTGAGAATCTGTAATTATTTCTTTTTCTTTCTTTTTTTTTAAGTACCCGTTAGGTACACTTTTATTACTTTTCATATTATACACAAACCAACATACATATAACAAACATCCACTTCCATACATAACACATACAAAGAGATCAGTATAACTCTATTACCATATTTAACAATTTTCTTAAATCACTTTCTATGGATTTGCTTAAGTTTCTGTACACTCTTATCTTTTTACCATAGTTTCTAATTAACTAAACGAGATTAATAATACCATTCTTATGGACACTTTAAACTATGCATTTATGTTGTACCAGTCATACAGTTTTTTCCACGTCTTTTGAAATGTTGGGTCTGTTGTTTCTCTCATCAACGATGACGATTTGTCATTTTCAGCCATCTCCAACAGTTTATTCACATATTCTTGCTTCTTTGATGCTTCCATTTTGCATATAATATTCTTGCTGCCGTAGATAGGTGTACTATCAAATATATATCACCTTTATCAAAATTCTTTGGAAATATGTTTAGTAGTAATATTTCTGGCAAAACTGGTATTTTAGTTCTCAATATCTCTTGCATCATCTCATGGATCCATCTCCAGTATCTGTTACATCACAAAGCCACCACATATGATAAAATGTACCTATCTTATTTTTATATTTCCAACATTTATCTGAACAATTTTCATTCTGCTTAGCAAGCTTATCTGGTGCAATATACCATCTATAAAACATCTTATACATATTTTCTTTATATGATAGTGCCTTAGTCCTTTTAATATTTTTAGACCATATCTGGTCCCACTCTCTCCAAGTAATATTATGACCTACATTTTGAGCCCACAGAATCATATTTTGCTTAACTGTTTCATCTAACAGCAAATCCTCTAACAAAATTTTATAGATTTTCTTTATCAGTTTATCACCCGAAACTACAAGAGTTTTTTCTAGTTCAGTTAGTTTGTCATTAAAACCAGTCTTTTTATCTTTATTACAGATAGATTCTAATTGCGTTTTATTCCACAAAGACAAGTGTTCTGGCCATTTCAAGCAATCTTTCTCATCCAAAATATCTTGATATCTAAACAGCTCTTCACCTGTAAAGACATTTGGCAAGGTAAATACTTCCAATGGTACTCTGTAATTATTTCTTGTAAGACATTTTCACTGTGGCCATTATAATCATGAATGAGTTTTTTGTTTGTTCATTTTGAATTGTAGCAGAAGACTAGCCTCAACCCCCATTGCTACGGACTTCCTCACACAGAAGCAGGTTTCCATTATTTATCACTTGCTGGATCAAGAGAAACACAAGTTTAAACTGCATTCTTATACTTGTTGCTTTCTATGCATTTGGATATCCACCCTATTCAAAGCAATATAATGCAGCAGCACTTAGCTGAACAACAAACTCACCCAGGTTTTTGTTCCATCAAGCTTCATGTGCCTGCTTTCCCATAAGTATCTCCTAACTTGATTTGGAGTATCTGGTTCCATGATCAAGGATGTCAACTACTGGTTTTATACCCAAGAGAGATTATGGTGAGTCTCTTATAGGGTAGGGGAAATTTGGATTCACACACTCTGAGAACAATTATTTTCATCCACAGCTTTTTAAAATGTAATGATGTCCTTTAAAAGGTCTCAGTTGGGCACTTCTAGACAGTCAGCAGTTAAACACATTCATATTGTTGATTCCAGTTCTCCCAGCCTCCATTACTGCTGTGCCTTTGCTGGAAAAAACATGGTTTCCTCTTTCCATCAGCAGCATGGCTTCTTTGTTGCCCTATGTCACATGGCCACAGTAGCTACCACTGTATGTATGTATAATATTCCAATATTTAAATTGCTGATGCGGGTGAAAGGGCAACTCAGTGTTTTTAAAAGTATAATACATTGCAGGTGACTTGAGATATTAGAACTTTGGGATCTTATGTAGCAAAGAGTATATTCCTGTTGTATTTGTAGAGATTTGTGACAAACCTACAAAGAAGCACCTATTCCGTTCCATCCTTCTGGACTAGCAATGTCAAGCTATTGAATTGTATGAAAGTTCTTTTTTCCCCTTTTTTAAAATCACCCTGCAAACTCTAAAGACATTGGGAGGGCAAAAAATCTGGGGTCATTGCTTAGGGACAAAACAGACAAATACTTGGACAGGTGCAGCTAGTCAAAGACAACCATGACATGTATAAAGGGGAGGCCATGCTTGACAAATGTTATTAACTTGTTTGAGGAGGTGACAATGAGACCTGACAGGGGTGAAGCAACAAACATAATCTACTTGGACATCGAGATAGCTTTTTATGCTTGTAACATTGAAGACTGGACACAGGGTTAGTAAGTAACCAAAGGGGAAGTTCTAAAACTACTTGAAAAGCAACAGGATTAAGGTCAGAGAAGCAGAAGTAAATGAGCATATCACATATCATGGAGAAGTGATCAAAGGGGACACCCTGGAAACGGCCAGGAAGTTCATTCTTATGGACACTCCTCATTCCTACAAACATGGAGAACCATTCAACAATAATTCCATATATGAGATAATATGCGAAGGATGAAGGTGAGCAACTATGTGCAAGATATATAACTATAGGAAATGTAGGGGTCACTCAGGAGTACATCTGAAATTTCTAGAGACCCCATTTACTATTTTTTTAAAAAAATCTGCTTCAAAATTTTACAATATAGAACTAATAATCCGGGAAAACCTTCATATGTACTGACAAATGATAAGAAAAAAATGAGATGTGTTTCCTCTCAAAAACTATTGTGCAAACTGGTAGTTGGCTTAAAGTTTGTCACTCTGTCTTGCAGTTCTTTGGAAATTGACCTGCCAGCCTTTGACCATGAATCCTCCATTGTCTCCTTTTGTTAATTGCCCCATTGTGTTGAGCTGGCTGACTCTGGTCTGATTTTGACCATGAATTGTATTGCTGATCTTGTGCACAGACTGATGCTGGGAGTATTTGCCTTTTGAGAATATACTGGAATTTCTGCTGAACTTTGTAGAATGAGTTAGGGGAGAAGGGGGCGGGGAACGGATGAATGCATCTAAAATTCTGTATATACATTGTTCAAAATATACCAATTGTTTCAATAATTGTGAAATTGTGTACATTTTGAGCTATTCACCTCAGAGTTCTTTCATGCTGCTGATTACTTTTCTACAATCAGTTAGAAATGGATCACCCAGGTGGAACAACTACACAGAAGTAAAATAATGCTTGATAGGCCAGGAAAATATCTTGGTATATGGAATGTTAAAGTAAAATGAAATAGAAGCCACTAATGATCTTCCAGTGTTTGCTAATTCAAAGTTACATAAATATATCCTTAGCAGTTCTTCCTCCTTTCATTGGAAGGAAGTGGGAGAGTAGGTTGAATTAGGCTTGAAATCTAGTAAATCTCTTCAGAAATTTCTACAGTCAATTTCTTACAATTCAGCAACAGGACACAGTGATCAGATCTCCTGTCTTATAAAAATTATTAATTTTAATCACCGTCATAGCACTAGAAGTAAGAAGTTTGCATACATCCTTTGAAGGATCCAGGTTTCTGTCGTCTGTTATTACTTTTTAATCTGTAAAATGGATTATGTTCTCATCTTTTAGAAACTTTCCTTCACTGTCCAATTCTTTTGTGAACTAGCTAATCCTTTTTCCCTCTTTTTCTTTTTTTGCTAAACTGGAGTTTCTGAATTGCTTTCAGAGGTGTGCATTGCAGTAGTCTCTCCTCTAGGTAATCATAGCATGGATTCATGTGGATGATCTGCCAAGTCAAGGTAAGGGGCCTTAATTCAGAGGCCATCTGAACACCAAACATCTGTGCTCCATTAAAACTAAGTAAATTAATCATGGCAATTCCAGACTACATAGCTAGTTTGGATAGGACTACTATTTCTGTAGAAGCACACCTCGCTCTTTCCACAGAATTTTCAAGCAGTACATTCTTTAGCTGACACTTTATCTGGTACTGGCTGAAAGGCCATTTGACAAATTCAATATTTCTACCTCACAACCCAATATTATAAGTTATTGTGTTGAAATAATTTATAAAACAACATAAGGTTCCTAATGCCAGCAGATGGGGGAAATCCATCTTCTGATACTGGCTCTAAGATCCACTCATGGCCCTTGTTTACTGGCTACTTTCAGTACTCTCAGGACCTCTAGACTGCATTATGGAAGAATGCTACACAAAGGATATGAACAGGTAAGGTGGACACTGGACTGCATCCTGTGTATCAGTGGCCCCGTTCACACGAGGGGATTTGGGCCAGTAGCGGGACAGTTCGGGGGCGGATCAAACCAGCGCGATCACACCACAACATCTGGGAAGCGTGGTGCTTCCGTCCCCGAACTGGCCCATCCACTCGATGATGCGGCTCAAGTAGGAACCATCTACCGAGGTGGTTCATCTCCCTGCCACGCCGCAAACCGGGTGTCTGATCGCCGGCGCAAGGATGCGCCGGTGCATCCCCGGCTCCGAGCTGAACTGCGCATGCTCGGACATGCACGGTTCGGCTGGCTCGACGTCCGACCTCTGTTTTCTCCCTGACGTCTGATCGTGCCGGGGAGAAAAGGTGGCGCGGCCGGGGGATCCGGGGGATCCCGCCGCGCCGTGTCAACTTTGGCGCGGCTTTAAAAAGCCACGCTTTTTGCCACTTTTTCCCCTGCCGTGTGGCAGGGGCCAGTGTCACTTTTCTTGTGAGTCTTCTACATCAGGAGAATCTTTCTTGCAACAGAAAAAATGCCACTGCTAGAATCCAACCGAGAGAATAATGTCACATACAGGGCAGCCTCCCTCCTTTGCACTGGTGGGGGAGCACCAGGGTTGAACTATAGTACAAGGAAAGGTATACACATATATGTTTTAGTAAGTTTCACTAAAATGTAGTATACTGACATGTAAAAATGTATACTTACAAGCATACTTACTTGTAAGGAGTGATGTCTGTTAGAAATACTATTCAAAGAAACAGATTATAAAATAAAATAAATAATACTGATGGGCAGTGACTCAGATTGTAACTGGCATATGCCAAAAAAACAGCTGGTATTGGTCATCTGGCCTGCAGAATGAAGACCAACATCCACATAATGTTGCTCACTATTCTAAGGTGAGAAAGAATTTTGCAGGTAGGAGACGAATGGTCCCTACTTCAGAGATCAACTGAACATTATGAACTGACCAAATTTATGTTTTTATCAATCAGGTAAATATGAACTTAGCATCATCACCACTTGCAAATGCCTCTACTTAAGTCTCCAATTGCTATCAGTGGATATCAGTAGAACTAACTGGTTTTTATTGTAGTCCACCTAGGCCTAAGAACTCTTTTTTTTAACAATTTGCTTTACAAGAGGGAAGCTGCATATAGGATTCCTTACCCTGGAAACTACTTGGTGACCAGACCCCACCCCACCCAGCTTCCTGTTCCTTTAAAATCTGTTTTCATTCTCTTGCTGTATTTCTGACTTCTGTATGTTCCTTTTTCTTTGCTGCCTTAATTCTGGGTCACTGCTTACATCTGGCCATGCCCCTGTAGGGAGCCCACCTCAAACTTCAGGAACCATGAGTTTAGGATGACAGTAGCCCAAGGCTTCTTTTACAGCTTGTTCATTGGTGAAAGGGGGAAATCCCTGCCTGACAGCAAAGCAACACAAATTCAAAAGTCCTCTTTCAAGTCAAGATTTGCACTCATGAAAGTTTGATATAGAAAGGAAGCTGGTGCAAAGACATAAAGCAAAGGGTGACATGAAGATCATAGAGAGAGGAGAGAGAGAGGGGAGATTTCAGTTGAGCTATGCTGAATTGACTGAATATGAGAAGCAATGGCCAACTGTGTAGATGTTAGAATAGTCAAGTTAAATGAAAACGAGGATGTGGACTGGAATTTTGACTGTAGGTTAGCAATGCTGCAAATTTCACCATGAACACATTCAGCTTATTCAACATTTGTTCCAAGGTGGAAAACAAACGTGAACTGATAATTTGGTCTCTTTGGTCCATCTCATTTTGCATTGAGTTTTTGCAAAACTGTGCATGTGTAAATATGTTGGCAGCCATTAACATAATTAATGTTAGCTTGGTGAAAGCTGAAGGGTAAGGTTTCATTGAAATATAGCACTTATTTATGACTGGTTTATACAATTTATGAAGGATCTAAATGTCTATTCTAACGATTGCCTGCTAGTGGGGCAGCTATTCTACAAGGATGTGGGGGTAGTAGAAAATCAGGCTGTGTGAGTATGCACATATGTAAAAAGCTAGCTGTGCTTGGTACAATAGTTCAACGCACCAGGGAACTGAGCATAAAAATAACAGGTCCCTGTTCACAACTGCTGCAGGTCAAACTGCTGAGTGTCCAAGCTTCTCTACAATAAATGTTGAACCAAAAGGCAGAGTTTGGAGATGCTGAGAAGGAAAAAGTGACAGGACTTGTCAGAAGGAAATGAAGGGAACAGATTACTACTATGCTACAGGGAATTCATATGACCATTTCCAAAATGTAATCTCTTCTCTCCTTATATATAATTGTGTTTTGGAGTGGCACTCTGCAGCTCTCCCATTGGCTGTGCAATGCACTCCCTCAGCCTTTGGCCCATCAGCCGCCACTCAAGAGTACTCACGTGCCATTGGCCGGGGGGCGGGTTTGATCCTCTTCCCCGCCCACTCCCCCTTCAATCACTGTGCCCTGTCAGAATTACTGGCAAACAGCTTTCTCTCTTGACGAAGACACTTCTCCTGCTTGCCTCCTGTGTGGGATTAACTTTCCCCTCAGTGGCTGTTGGTAGGTGTAACGAAATGGGAGTTACCTGTGTTTGAAAGCTGGCTGCCATCTGTGGTTGTTTGTTTAAAATGTTCCCCCATAAGGTTTAATTGAGCTGTAGTTCCAGAGAGGGGCCTGCAGGGGTATCACTCACTGGGTCGAATGCGACTTCCTCATCTGCTGGCCTACAGTTCCCAGCTGCCCCAAGGCCAAAAAGGGGCAGGGCAGCAACAATATAGACTCCAAGGTTTAATTGAGCTGTAGTTCCAGAGAGGGGCCTGCAGGGGTATCACTCACTGGGTTGAAAGGGGCTTCCTCATCTGCTGGCCCACAGTTCCCAGCTGCCCCAAGCCCAAAAAGAGCAGGGAAACGGGCTGTCCCAAGGCAGTCTTCATCCCTGGGAGCAGCAGAAATTCAGCCACTTCACAGTCGGCTGGACTGGGGAATGAATGGAAGTTTCCCTGCACTCTTGGGCAAGAGAGAGAGGCTGAAGTACAGGTGAGTCTACAACCTCCAGAGGTAGAGTATTATGTGTAGAGAAAGAGGATTGCGTTTAACCTATGTTGATTTATATCTTGTTGGTTCATAGTGTGTGCTTACTCCTACAGTGTGTGTATGCTCCATAACTGTGTAAATAGTTAAATAAATTCTTTAATTTGGGCTAATAATCTGTGTTGTGCTCTGACCACATAGTCTCCCCTGCTCTGCACAATACCAAAGGAAGGGGGTAGCCAACTTTGGGTTGCTAACTATCCAGGGATCCCCCAAAGATTGGGGATTTCATCTCCAAATATGGAGATTTGGCCAGAGGGGTCTCACTGCCCCTCTAAGAAGGCAGTGTCAATTCAGTGAGTGGTGGCAACGAATTTAAAGAGGGAGATATGCCCACGGGATGAGGGTGGGAGGCAAACAGCTGAGTTGTAAACTGGAGCCCGTTTCGCTATGGTAGGCAACCAAGCTTGGTTCAGACAAAGGAAGAAACCCTTTGCAGGCCTTTGTGAGGAACTCATTGGAACCACTCCTGCCTAGGGTTGCCAGATCCAGGTAGGGAGATTCCTGGAGATTTTCTGGTAGTCTATGGAAGCCAGGGTCTGGGGAGGGGAGAGGCCTCAGCTGAACAGAATGCCATAAAGCCCACCTTCCAAAGCAGTTATTTTCTTTGGGGGAGGGGAGAGCTCTGTTGTCTGGAGTTCAGTTGTGAAACCTGGTGACCTTCAGGCACCACCTGGAGGTTGGCTACTGTAGGCATGGCAGTCAGTGCTTCAGAACAGGGTCTGCTAGATCCAGGTTCTTTCTGTAGAAGCTGAGTGGGTGATTTTGGACCAGTCACAGACTTTCAGCCTAACCTACCTCACAAGGTTGTTGTGCAAGTCAAAAAAGGGAGAGGAGAATGATGTAAGCTGCTTTGGTCCCCATTGCAGAGAAAGACTACTTTTCCTCCTGGGAAACCATTGTTGCCAATCTCTAGGTGAGGGCTGGAGATCACTTGGAATTGCAACTGCTCTCCAGATGGCAGAGATCAATTTCCCTGGAGAAAATGGTGGACTCTTTGTCCTTATATCCTGCTGAGAGGCCACCCTCTCATGACAGCCAATGTGATGTGGCAGTCAGGGCTTCAGAGCACGGTAGAGACTGCATGTGTGTGGGGGGGGAAAGGAAAGCTGAAGAGTGAGGGGAAATAAAGGTTGGTTGATGATTGGCTGGGAAGGAGATAGGGTTGCCAACTCCAGGTGGACAATCCCTGGAAATTTGAGGGATAGAACCTGGAGAGGGTGAGGTTTGAGGAGGGGTGGGACCTCAGACAGGTACAATGCCATAGACTCCACACTCTCAACCAGCCATTCCCTCCTGGGGAACCACTGTTGCCAATCTTCAGGTGAGGGCTTGATATCACTCTGAATTACAACTGATCTCCAGCAGGTAGGGGGGAGGAGATGGAAAGCTGAAATCAGAGGGGCAGATAATGGCAGGTTGCTGCTTGGCTGGGAAGGAGATAGGGTTGCCAACTCCAGGTTGGGAAATTCCTGGAGATTTCAGGGGTGGAGTTTGGAGACGGTGGGGTTTGAGGAGGTTGCCACAGCAAATTGGCACTGAGTGCCCAAGGCCTTGGCACTCTCCCAGAGCCTCTTTATAGAGCTCGTTGTAGTCACTTAATAAAACAGTTGTCTGGGACTAGCAGCATGCAGTATCCTTCCAAGCCACTTTCCAAATACCAGCTCCTTCTTCCCTGCTTCAGATAGGCCTTGCCAGAGGGTGGAGAAAAAATAGTTCTCAAAACTGAAGATATGAGTTGGCCACGTAACACTTTGGGTTACATCCCACCAAGTTGTAACGAGAATGCTTTCCTGGATTTCTGAACAGATGTAGATGTATGGTAGAATTCTACTCACTGCTTAGTGAGATCTTACAGGTGGATACATGTTACCATTTGATAAATGATGGCCCTGTTCATACGAGGCGTTTTGGGCCGGGAGGGGGACAGAACGGGGGTGGAGCAAACGGGCGCGATCCCACGGCAACATCTTGGAATCGTTGCCTGCCCGTCCCTGTTCCGTCCCAAACGCCAATACCGCGCAGCAAAAAACACCACCTACCTAGGTGGTTGTATCCCTTGAAGCGGCTCAAGGCGGGCTGTGGGATCGGCCGGCGCGTCCTTGCACCGCCGTATCTTGGTCCCCAGCCATACTGCGCATGCTCGAGCATGTGCAGTTTGGCAGCCTCCCCCTTTCATCGGACTCTTGCTCCTTGGCATCTGATCGTGCCGGGGAGCGATGCGCCGCAGCTGAGGGGATCCGTGGGATCCCGCCGCGGCGTCTCAAGTTCGGTGCGGCTCTGATTAGCCGCGTTTCAGCCGTCCCGTGTGGCAGGGACCGATACCTGTCTTCCCATAGTAGACATTGCTACCTGCAGGAGCAATAACAAATTGGGAAGATTTTACATGGAAATTGGGTAGGGAAACATATTATCCAATCTAGTACAAGTTCTAATACATCTTCTTGTCTAACCAAGTCTCTGTTCTAATACAGGTGCTGTGCCTAAATCATCTTTGCATAGTGCCACTCTGTCCTTCTTCTGAAAACCAGCATGGAGGACGTTCTTCCAGTCCTTTCAGTCATCTCCCCCAAACCATGAATGCTCATTATATGAATCATACTTCCCTTGACTCTTTGGTGTTCACCTAGAGCCAAAATAAATTTTCACATAAAATTTGGAAACATTTCAAAATACTACTTTAGCTTTCAAAAGCTTAAATCTGAAACCCTGCTAACCAAAATGGATCAAATTTGAAAGCACATGATCTAGCAGTCCTTCTGAAAACAATGTCTGGGTTTGTTTAGTGTCTAAACAGAAAATTTCCTGGGGATCTTATATAAGCCATCTTGGTTTTCATAATGGAAGAAAGATGAGCTAGAAGTTAAACAAATAAATACATTTGATCTTTTTTATAGTTCTGATCATTAGGAATGCTGAAAAACAGAATTAGGAGAATTTATATCTGATATTTTTACAAGCCTAATGGTTGATGATCTATTAACCAAATTTTATTTTAGCTTTAGCTCAGAAGAATCTCTATTGTATTGTACTGATAAAAGGAAGAATGAGGATGGCAGCAAGTGTTTAATAAGTGCTAACCTATCACAAAGTAAGTGGTAGTCTCACTATCATTTAGTAATACCAAATATCTTGCCATTTCAGCATTGTGGTCCTTGCTACCCTGAGCTTTTGATAAGGTACAGAGGTATGCTAAATCTATACTTGCAATTGGGCAAGGTGTTTCTAACGACTGATGTATCGATTTGTGAACATGTGCTGCTACCATTCCAAAAGAGAGTGGCCAGATGCCAACTTTTAGACATCCCAAAGCCCTGAGGAAACCAGATGTAGGGAAGGAACTGAAAAGAAATATAGCACTCTTATCGGAGGTGTATATTAATGTAAATTCTTATGGGAGGTTATTTTATCAATCACTTATTGTATAAGGCAGTTAACTAAGTATTCTTGCTGCAGATGGTCAGAATAACATTGGCGGGTCCTATAATAAATTCCTTTCCCAGGATGTGTTTAACTAAATTGTGATACTGCTGCTTCCAATGTGAGCAGCATCAAGCTCATTATTAGAAGTAAAGGCGTGGGCTAAAGACAATAACATTTAAGCCTCAGAACTGAATGTATGCCTTTACAATGACTTATGTGGTTTAAATGTGCTTTTGGCATCAGTGAAGCATTTTTGTTGGTTAATGTGTGTCATGTGAAATAGCTCAAGCCTAATTATCATGTGGTATTAGGTATAAAATAGTATCTTTTTATCTGAGAATGGAAACTAATGCTTGTGTTGGAACAAAACAGGAATACAAGATAAGGTAAACTGCTATAATGTGGTGTATTGTAGATTTACACATTTAAATGCAATCTCCTTTTAACAAAGTGAATATTTTAAAAGCTACCTTTGTCTTTGGATGCAGGGGAAGAGACAAGGAAATTAATATTTTCATAATATATATGTCACCTTATATTTCATGCCTGAATCATTTGAAAATGCAGATTAATTTGCAAACAGTTAAGAGAGCTGAACTATTGAATTGGGTCCTCTAAGATTTAGGATTTGTCATCTCTTAAAGTTGACACCCAGTGAGAGCTTGTCAATTACAAAGGAGTGAAATGAAGTGAGAATAAGTCTCATCTTCATCTTCTCGTTTTATGCTTGGCTGGCTATGGAGAGACATCATTTACAAGCTGAGAATAATTACTTGCAAAGTTGTGTT
The DNA here is from genome assembly GCF_001447785.1 of Gekko japonicus. Lineage (NCBI taxonomy): Eukaryota > Metazoa > Chordata > Lepidosauria > Squamata > Gekkonidae > Gekko > Gekko japonicus. The sequence continues at coordinate 51,585 of NW_015172570.1, forward strand.
TTACCCTAAACCCAAATTATTTATTATTTTATTCTATTGTGATGAGGCAGCCATTGTAATTTAATAATAATCTTATCTCCCAAATTACTCTACCAGGAATCATTTGACCACCCAAAAATGTGAATTTTATGGGTTAAAGAAAGGGAAAGATATAAAAATGTAGAAGCAAGGCAATGCATTCCCCCCCCTGAAAATAAATTGTTTCTTTTATATGTGTTATTTAGAATTCTATCATTATCTAAATAGGAAGCTGCATATAATTTAGCAAATATATTAAGGGCTGTTTATGCTATAAGGAAAACAGCAACGTAAACACATACTATAATGCCCTTTCATATTTTATATAGTATATTATCAGCATTTCTGCTTATTGTTTCATTCTCCTAATAGGAATTATTTGAAACCCTGCATACAATTTAGCTAATGCTGCTAATCTTTGTTGTAGGGGCACAGGCTGGCTGGAACCCTGTACATGTTCCAATGAAATTAATGGTATATAGCAGCAATTGCACCTCTGTCATCTCCTGTTATTTAGTTTCTGCAAAAGCTTGATCTAATATTCTTAATATCTCTATCTAAAGACATTGGCTTGATCCAGCACTGTTTTTTAGACACAAATCAGTCTCATGGGTGTGGTCTACATAGGCAAAGAATCTGAATGAGGTACCAAAACATACCATGAACAGACTGTTATGTGAAAGCAGCGTCCATTGAAATCAGTACAGTTAGACCAAATATAAAAGCAGAGAGCAAGTGGATTAAAGGAGCTTAGGTTGATTTGACAAGGTTATGGAATGATAACTGCAATTAGTAAGACATGAAGACATGAAATTCTGACATTGGTCATGCAGTAGAGAGTAGCCATTTGATACGAGGGCCCTGGGTTAACCCAATATCAGAATCTTACATCTTCATTCTGCTTGCAGGAGGAAAGAGAATCTGTCCCTTATATATAAAGCCGTAGTGGGGCCCAACGTTCCAAATGCACACCAAAAGTGTTTGGAGGCTTGAACTGTCAGTCAGAAGATGCTGGCTGCTTTGTGTAGTCCCGCCCACGTCAGCCCAGGCCGGCATCATCAGCTCAGTCTGCTCTGGGCCTCTGACAGGAGAGGACCATCTGCAGACTGAGCGCAGGGAAGGGGCTTCTACGGCTGGGCTGCTTCAGCCTACTCTTCTCTGATTGGGCCAGCATTTCAAAGTCATTTGCATATGGAAGCTGATTGGACTTCACTCCATTCCACACCTCAACCCCCCCCCGCAAGACAGTTGTAATTGTCAGTTGCATATGGGCCCTGCTGTATTCTGAGGTAAAATATGTCTTCACTCACAACACATCACTTCCCCTTCAAAAGAAACAAAGCCAATAACACAATAATGCCACACCACAAGAAAGACAGATCCCACCACAAGCAGAATACCACAAGGCAAAAAATGATAGGAAAAGGTGCCAGGAGTCACCCCATTACTGCCACAGATACGTATCAGAGAGCGCTTCAGAGGATGCTGTGCAGGTCCCAGGTTCATGTTTTAAAAGCGGCCTGGGGGATTATGGACCATTCACACACTTTCAACCTTAACATACCTCATAGGGTAGTTGTGTGGATCATATGGGGGAGAGGAGAATGATGTCAGCTGCTTTGGTTCCCACTGCAGGGAAAGACTGCCCTTTCCCTAGGCAGAGGCTGTGCGGGGGGTGGGGGATGTAAACCTGAAGACAGACAGGCAGATAAAGGTAGGCTGATGGTTGCCTGGAAAGGACATAGGGTTGCCAACTCCAGGTTGGAAACTTCCAGGATATTTTAGGGATGAAGCCTGCTGAGGGTGGGGTCTGAGGAGGAGGAAGAATCGGACCTCAGACAGATACAATGCCATACTCCCCACCCTCCAAACAAGCTGTTGCCAATCTCCAGGTGACAGCTGGAGAGCTCTTTAAGCTCTGGTGCTAATTCAAAGTGCTGGGGATGTGTTCAAAGCTCTCTCTAAGCTGTGGAGTCCTGTGAGCAAAACTTCTACTTGGTGAGCTCCTGGCATTAAAGTTGTGAGTGAGTGATTTGGCTTCTACATGAATTAGTTTGCTCTGAAGCCCTCCTTCCTGAGCTAAGACAAAAATCTGTGAGCCGGAGGCTAAAAAACTGTGAGCTAGCTCACATTAACTCAGCTTAGAGGGAACACTGGATGTGTTACATTCTGGCAGGGGACGCTGTGAGTGTAGAAAACGATTTATCGACAGAGTAGTGTTTTGGAA